>NC_057863.1:52595356-52895356 GCF_019393635.1 Dromiciops gliroides | reverse complement strand
AGATTAGGGGCAGGGATATTTTGAAGTAACTTCCCTATAAATCTTATGGTTTTGTATAAAAGCAAGCTGTTGCCAGGTGTGGCGGCACACATGTGTAGCCCCTCTTGTTTGGAAGGTTGAGACTGGAGGATTACTTAAATTCCAGAGTTTTGTGCTTCAGTAGGAATGAAGATGATTGGTGCTTATACTAAATTTGGCACTAATCTGGTGAGCAAAAGACCACCAGGCTGCCTAAAGAGGGGTGAACCTGCTTAGGTCAGAAACAATGAAACGTGAGAGCTTCTATGGCTATCAGAATTGGAATTGGGAAAGTTAACGGCTGCTGTTTCCAGTCTGAGTGAGATTTGTACACACTGAAATGAATGAATGGATATGTGGATAAATTAATAGATAAATGCATGAATAGAAATGAATGGATAAAGGTGAAGCTGATATGATTTCCTTAATAATGGTTCTTTCAGGTCACAAGCAGATCAGAATGCTCCCATGCCTTGCTCTATAGTGTTTATGAGTGGCCACCAACATTTAGATACTGACTTTCTCTGAATTTAGTGAAGATGCTTCTTAGAAAACAGATACACTAAATCAATTAAAGTCTTCCTCTGGTAGCAGGACCCATCAGATTTTATGATCTGTTGTCCTCGTCTTCAAGATCCCACAGTCCCTTCACTGACAAGATGAGGCATGAGAGGACTATAGTTTATAACCTTTAAATGAAACCTACATATAACATAAATTAGTGATTTTTTGATATTTCTGTGGAGGATTCAAAGATGCTTAATGCAGTAAGTAGAAAATTGCTAACTTTAGAATCAGAATTCTATGACTGTACTCATAGTTCTGCCCTCTCCTTTCATTTCAATCTCTTCTAAGCCTTCTGCAACCTAGCTCTGGAACTCATGCTTTAACTGAAACTACTCTTTCCAAGGACACAGATGGTTTTGTCATTGTCAAATCTAAAGGCCTTTTCTCAATCATCTTCCTTCTTGATATATCAACAGCGAAGGCAGTTAGGTGGTGCAATAGATAGCATTGGCTCTGGAGTCAGGAGGACCTGAGTTCACATCCAACCTTATATACTTGATACTTACTAGCTGTTTGAGCCTGGGCAAGTCACTTAACTGATTGCCTCAAACATCCTGAGCCATCTCCAGTCATCCTGATACAGACACACACATACACACACATGTGTGTGTGTATATATATATATATGTATGTATGTGTGTGTGTATATATGTGTATATATGTATATGCATATGTATATGATATAATTTCACACTGTTATGGTCCTCTTCAAGAACAAAGGGCACGGCCCTGGAGTCAGGAGTACCTGAGTTCAAATCCGGACTCAGACACTTAACACTTACTAGCTGTGTGACCCTGGGCAAGTCACTTAACCCCAATTGCCTCACTAAAAAACAAACAAACAAAAAAAACAAAAAAAAAGAAAAAAAAGGGGGGCAGCTAGGTGGCACAGTGAATAGAGCACTGGCCCTGGAGTCAGGAGTACCTGAGTTCAAATCCAGCCTCAGACACTTAACACTTACTAGCTGTGTGACCCTGGGCAAGTCACTTAACCCCAATTGCCTCGCTAAAAAACAAACAAAACAAACAAACAAAGAACAAAGAGCAAACGGCAACAATATAGACAGCATTTCACTCTTGAATACCTTCCCCTACTGGATATTTTATTTTTCTTATGTTTTTGTGATATTTCTTCTCTCTTAGTTTCCTTCTTACTTATCTAATTATTCTTTCTGAATCATTTTTCTGGATTTTTATCCACAACATCCTACGGCTCAGCCCTGGGCTTGCTTCTCTTTTCTGTAAGTATTCTCTCATTCAGTGTTATGTAAGTTCCCATGGGTTTAATTATCGTCTCTATACAGATGGTTTCCAGATCCACACATCTAGGCCTGGGACTCTCTGGATCTCCATTTTTCATCACCAATTGCCTATTTGTCCTTTCAAACCGGACATCTCAAACAACACATCCAAAACAAAAGTCTTTGTCTTTCCTCTCAAACTTACCTCTTTTCTTAATTCCCCTATTAATGCTAATGGTACCACAATCTTTCAAGTCATTCAGGTTCACAACTTGGTATCATTATTGCTTACCACCTCTTTCACCCTACATATCCAATCATTTGCCGAACCTTGTTTCTGTCACCCCATTAATGTCTTTACACTCACAGGCACTGACATAGGATCATAGATTTTTAGATATAAAAAAACTCTTAGAGGTCATCTAGCAATTCTTCATTTTACAGTTACCATATTTCTTCCATATTATACTGGTTACATTGATTTTGGGGGGTACCCTAGTGCAACTCTATATTTACCCTTATTAAATTCTACCTTCTTCAGTGCTGCCCGATATTCTAGACTTTGAAGATCCCTTTTGGAATTATCTTTCAGCCTGTTAGCTATCCTCCTAGCTTTGCCTTTAAATTCAGATTCATTAAACTACTTTCCCTGTCTTCTCTATCTATATTCCAATACAGAGAAGTCTTTCAATTCTTTGAATTATAAAACACATATTAATAATAATTTTTTTCATTTCTCTTCAATCATTCCCATAATTTTTGGCTTGGTTTCTTGTCAACCTGTGGAACTAAATGAAGGCTGTTGGTACTATAGCTGAGTTGGTCTTTGCTTCTTCAAAGCAATCCATTTGAATCAAAGTTACTCCTGCTATTCCATTGCTTGTCTTGAATGACAGTTATTTGCTTTCTAATGGGAATTTGAAAGCAGTAGTCCAAAACTGACATAAACGTTGGAAACTTTAGAGAATAGTGAAACATATCTGAGAAAGAGAGAATCTTATTAATGGAAGGCACTATTTGAGCTCTTCCAGTGTTTATTTTTATTTTTATTTATTTATTTTTGCTGATATGCTGAGGAACCTTTCTGACTCCACCAAACTGGTGGGTGATTCATTTTGATGACCCTATTTCATTATAAAGTGAAACATGTATTTTCTAACAATAGTTAAAAAAAATCTGTTTATTTTAACTAAGCAGCTGAAAAAAATCAGTAGTGTCAAAAATATACTTGGTAATTTAGAAAATATAGGCAAATATTCACATCCTATTTGCCCTCTTCCTTGAGGTAGATCTGGGGGAAAAAATCACCAAATATTCCAAACTTTCAGGTAAATATCAGAATCCATTCTGAAGGAGGAGATATGCTAAATGTGCCTCTTTTGCATAGGGGTGGGCTTGGGTGGGGAAGGAGGGCAGACAGAGAAGAGACTGAAAAATTACTCATCAGTGGAGAATACTTCTTGTGTGGAAACCCTCCCTAGAAATAGAGCTATCAATTGATTTGAAGGTATAGTCTCAGAAAATTGTATTGGTTGGAGTCAGGATGTTTCTGAGCTGGGACTTGAACTTAGCTCTTTTTTTTTTTTTTTTTGAGGCAATTGGGGTTAAGTGACTTGCCCAGGTTCACACGGCTAGTAAGTGTCAAGTGTCTGAGGCTAGATTTAAACTCAGGTCCTACTGACTCCAGGGCTGGTGTTCTATCCACTGTGCCACCTAGCTGCCCCAAACTTGGGTCTTTTTGATTCGAAGGTCAATCACCATACCTCACTGCTTTTTCCTTATATAGACTTCCAAGGATGATTCACACTTTGACCCCTGAACTTTGCTGAGTGGATTTAAATTAGAAATGCTACTATTTTTTCCAAAAATTATTAAGAATCTTTTAATTGAAATTATTCAACAGGATAGCTCTAAACCGTTGAAGATTTTCAAGTCTTTTGTACTAGTCATAAAAAAAATGGGTGAGATCTTTAAATTGCCAAATTTCTTGGTCTTAGAACAATACTTTGAGAGATAATGACTTGAGGTTTTTTAGTTGTCAAAAGTGAATGAGGGGCAGCTAGATGGCACAGTGGATAGAGCACCAGCCTTCAATTCAGGAGTACCTGAGTTCAAATCTGGCCTCAGACACTTGACACTTACTAGCTGTGTGACCCTGAGCAAGTCACTTAACCCCAATTGCCTCACTTAAAAATAAAACATTTTTAAAAAGTGAATGAGAAGTAACTTAAAACCAAGATTTTTCCCCACCATTTTTTATTCATGATTGGGTAATTGATTAGTTTCCTATGAGATTTAAAAATTGAATGTTAAGCAAGTATATTGCTTTTTAATAGTGATAGTGTATGGGAAAAGGTGAATTTGGATAGTCTGAGAGAAGGAATTAAAGCCTTAGAGACTCATCTTCTGTACTCCTATCCTTTGGCTTTCCCATTTATTTCCCTGAACATGAATCCCCTATTGGCCTTGAATGAGTTCTATGTGAAATATATGAAGGTAAAAACAGGATGAGAAGTGGGTGGCTGAATACTAATTTTGACTCTTATACATGTTATCTCTGGGTTCTTGGGCTAGGTCCTCTTCTATGTAAAAAACATGGAAGTCCTATGAGTAATTGGTTAATTTTTCAGAAATATAGCAGCAATGAAGAGTGCTATATAATTATTCTCAGACGCTAAGGTGTGATGGCAGTACCCAGAATTTCTATTAGCTAGAGACCGCAGTTCAATGGGAAGTGATGGACCATTTACATACATATTTATCATTATCTGTGAATAGGTATTTAGACTAGATCAACAATTTGATGGAATAGCATCTTTTAAGCTGCTTCGCATATTTTCAAAGATCACAATTTAAGTATTATTTTTTTAAAAAATGAATGTCACAAGTGGAAAGTTATGGGCAATGACTTTAAGAGTAAAAAATAAATTAAAACATTAAGGGGAAGAGTTTTATATAATTAAAGGCTTTGTTATTTATGCTATTTTGAAATGTATGAGTGTAGCATGCATATGACATTCACATTTCTTTTTTGCCATTTTAATATGACTTTTGAAAAGTTTCTTGGCATTTTTATCCCCTTTTTGTTTTCTATTCCTCATTGATTTATATAGCAATGAATTCTGCATTCAGTGTCACCTAGGATGTGTGTGTATGTGTAGTTGTTTGTGTAGCTGAGCAAGGATGATAGAAAAAGTAGAGGAAGAAAAAATTAGCTAGACTAGTCAATTTAATGCCCTTAATGATCCTGGGGACTGATTGAGTCTGCAGCATGACAGATCCGATTAATTGCCTCCCAATTGATCAGGAATGTGGCCCCAAATCCCTGGACAGACCATGCCCTGGTTCACTTGATTTTTTCATGGGGATGAGACTGCTCCTGTACAAACAAAACAAAGGCATTCTTACTCTTTATTGCCCTTGACATTTTTTGTTTTTCTTCCTTTCTTCCTTTCTTCCTTCCTTCCTTCCTTCCTTCCTTCCTTCCTTCCTTCCTTCCTTCCTTCCTTCCTTCCTTCCTTCCTTCCTTCCTTCCTTCCTTCCTTCCTTCCTTCCTTCCTTCCTTCCTTCCTTCCTTCCTTCCTTCCTTTCTTTCTTTCTTTCTTTCTTTCTTTCTTTCTTTCTTTCTTTCTTTCTTTCTTTCTTTCTTTCTTTCTTTCCTTCTTTCCTTCTTTCTTTCTTTCTGGAGCAATAAGGGTTAAGTGACTTGCCTAGGGTCACACAGCTAGTAAGTATGAAGTGTCTGAAGTCTGATTTGAACTCAGGTCCTCCTGAATCCAGGGCCAGTGCTTTATCCACTGTGGCACCTAGCTGCCCATGCCCTTGACATTTGAGAAGCTAGATTTCTAAATGAGCTTTGTTAACTCTAGCTCCTTAAGCAATGGGAACTTTCTTGTTGTTGAAATTGCTTGTGAGTCCAAGCACTGGGATCTACAGTGGCTTTGACCCAATAGAGCTCTAGCTATACTAGAGATAGCAGGCGGGATTCTTTTAAATAGTATTTTTTCCAATCATGTGTAAAGTACTTTAAATAGTATTTTTCCAATTATGTATAAAAACAATTTTAATATTCATTCATTATTGTAAAATTGTGAGTTCCAAATTTTTTCCTTCCCTTCCTCCCCTCTCTCCTCCCTAAGATGGTAAGCAATTTATGTACAACATACTTACATATTAGTCATATTGTGAAAGAAGAAAAAGAAGGAAAGGAAAAAGATATGAAAAAACAAAGTGAAAATAGCATTTCTTTTCTCTCTTTTTTTGGAGGGAATGGGGCAGTGAGGGTTAAGTGATTTGCCCCGGGTCACACAGCTAGTTAAATGTCAAGTTTCTAAGGCCAGATTTGAGCTCAGGTCCTCCTGAATCCAGGGCTGGTGCTTTATCCACTGCACCACTTAGCTGCCCTAAAATAGTTATGTTTCAATCTGCATTCAGACTCCATTAGTTCCTTCTCTGGATATGGATAGCATTGTAGAATATTGCTTGTTACTGTGTACTGTATTCTGCTTGTTCTGATCACTTTACTTTTCATTATTTCATATAAGTCTTTCCAGGTTTTCTGAAATCTTTCTGCTCATTACTTCATATAGCACAGTAGAATTCCACCACATTCATATACCACGACTTGTTCAGCCATTTCCCCCAATTTATGGAGATTCCTTTAATTTCTAATTCTTTGCTACCATAGAAAGAGCTATTATAAATATTTTATACATGTAGGGTTTTTTTCACTTTTTATCCTCTCTTTGGATACAGACCTAGTAGTGGTATTGCTGAATCAAAGGTTATGTAAAGTTTGATTGCCCTTTGGGCATAGTTCCAAATTGCTCTCCAGAATCAGTTCACAACTCCACCAACAGGAGCAGGCAGAATTTTTAAGTGGCTCAGATAGAGGGATACCTGTGAAAGTTATTCCCCTTCAGAAATTGTGACTCCATTGTAAGATTTGGTGAAGCTACTGGGGTTACTATTCTATCAGACTCAATTAGGTGGATCACCTTTTCAAGGTAGCTGTTTTTCCACAAGGGGAAGTCACACCATATACCACTGAAAGACCTGTATTAAAACAAAAACAACAACACATCAATAAGAACAAGAGGGGTCAGCTAGATGGTGCAGTGGTTAAAAGCGCTGGCCCTGGATTCAGGAGTACCTGAGTTCAAATCCAGCCTCAGACACTTAACACTTACTAGCTGTGTGACCCTGGGCAAGTCACTTAAACCCCATTGCCCCGCAAAAAAAAAAATAACAACAAGAAACCTTCACATGACTATTATTGAGTTTTGCTAACTAGTCAGCTCCCATCAGATACCAAATCAAGAAGACAAATAAAAGCCTAAGTTTGCTGACTTAATAAATATAAAAAGTACATAAACATTAGAATTTTTTGACTTGAGGGCATTAGGCTAGTTGGATTGGGCAGTGTGTGACAATTGGAGTGACGCCTCCTATGGGAGAGATACTACAGGAAAGCTCCGCCATGAAGAGAAGGTGTCTGAGGGCAAGCCATGTGGCTTAGAAGGTCAGTTCCTTGGCATCAGGAAGTGGCGTTTGATGTTTCTGGTTTAGACAGGAGGCTTGTCGGACAAAGAAGGGGCAAGGCTCTCTCTCTTTCATCAGGACCTCATGGGGAGTGAAGCAAAAATGCTGGCTCCCTGAGATAGATAGATCTCTCTTCACCAAATTCTTATGCTCTTTAATAAAAACTTATAAATCTAAACTCTTGCGAAAGCTTCTAATTTATTGGTGACCACTCATTAGATTTTTTTTTTTTTTTTGGTGGGGCAATGAGAGTTAAGTGACTTGCCCAGGATCACACAGATAGTATGTGTCAAGTGTCTGAGGCTGGATTTGAACTCAGGTCCTCCTGACTCCAGGGCCGGTGCTCTATCCACTGCGCCACCTAACTGCCCCCCACTCATTAGATTTTTTTAGACAGTATAGCTAGATAGCAACTTTACAAGTGCCACATGTCAGAATATTGTTGCCTGGGGGAATGAAAGAGAAAGTGGGAGGGGAGTCAGTCCAAGGAGAGCTAGAAAGAGGTTAGTGCCAAGGGACTATGGGGTTGATATGGTTCAGCACAAATCATCCAATCAGCAAATAATTATTCAGCACAACCTATGTGCTAGACATGCTCTGTTCACAACTTGGGTATAAGAAGGTCTCCCTCTCTGGATCAATCTGCCCATTGTCTGTCTCCTTTGTATTTTCGTGACTTTTCCGTGAGCTACTGAGACTTCCATCTCTCTTATCCAATCACTTGGTGAGTCTTATTGAGCTTACCTCCCTAACCTCTGTCCCATGTATGCCCTTTACTATGTTCACACAGCCACCACCCTAGCTCAGGGCCCCATCAGTTCTCACCTGGACTATAGCAGTAACCTCCTACATGTAGGATCCTCCTTCCAATTCATCCACCAGAAGTTGCCAAAAAAAAAGCAAAGGAAGGTGGAGTAGAAGCTTTTCCTTTGAAGTCTCTTTCTAGGTCACAGTTCTACATGCTTAAGCACTTTTTAAATACAACTTTAGAGAGGAGATTTCTTTGGTATTTCTTCTTCATATATTGTACTATTGAGAATCCATTGCTGTTCTACTGAATTAGTACCCTTATTTTTTAAAATTTTCAGTCATTTTTCAGTCCCTTCTAAATCTCAGTGACCCCAATTGGAGCACTCTATCTACCAAACCAGCTAATAGCTCATCTTTACATGAAAAACTTCTGGGGTGGGGAATATTTAGTGGCCCATGGAAATTTTGAATTTGACCCTCTGTACTTGGATTTAGGAGGTGATTGTAAATGACAGATCTTATTTAATATGGCCAAAGCTAATTATGACATTTAGTCTTTTCTCTGGTCTTTGGGTTTGGGTTCATAAGCAGAGAAGGAATGAATAATAATGCTTTTATGACAATCACCTAGACAACCATTTCCCCTTTGCTATATTGAAGGACTTGTTAATATATCTCCCTGAACTTAAGTAAGGCATATGATAGATTTCAAGACCTGTGAAATATTAAAGGTTGGTGATAGCCATCATAATGAGCAAACTATTGTAAAAAGCCAGATGAAAGGGGCAGCTAGGTGGCACAGTGGATAGAGCACCAGTCATGGAGTCAGGAGGACCTGAGTTCAAATACAGTCTCAGACACTTAACACTTACTAGCTGTGTGACCCTGGGCAAGTCACTTAACCCCAATTGCCTCACCAAAAAAAAAAAAAAAAAAAAAGCCAGATGAAAAGGTATGTATTCTTGGGACTTCTGAAGTTTTCTGAAGTCCTAGTCAGGCTTAAGCAAAAGTCATATTATCTTTTCTCAATTAAAAACAAAACAAAACACAAGAAATGGTTCTGTTTCTTATTATAATTGGAAAAAAAGAAATGTTCTATTTAATTAATAATAGTTTTGAAAATCATAAGTCTGATATATAAGCAACTCCTATGAGTCAGATATGTTGATAGATTTGTGATTTTATGATTGTGGGTGTGTCCTTGATCCTCTGGGGAAGGTACTTTTAATATCTCTGGCTATAGTGTTCTCATCGCTAAAATAAGGATGTTGAATTTGATGACTTTTATGGACATTTCTCTCTTTAAATCTATGATCCTATTGTTGTTTTTTCTTCATTCTCAAAGAGGCCCATGGCATTGGGAGATGGTGTCATGATTTGCAATGAATTGGATTTAAGTGAGGAAGTGCTGCTATGAAAAGTCAACAACCTCACTCTCTCCTCTGGAGCCATCTGGGTCCAGTGGCAAGTTATATATCAGGATAACTGGAAATGGTCGCAGATACACTGGGAGACCTTGACCTTTTAAACCAAGGCCTTTCCCAGGTCTCAGTTTCCTGAGACAGCACCCATTCAGTGATTAAGGCTAGTTAAAGAAGGCAAAGAAAAACCTCTTAACCCACTAATGCTTGAAATTCTATCATTAGTGATTTATTACTCCAGGATAATTTGTACATCCCTATGGAAATACTTTTAAAAAGTGAATTTCTACCTGAAAAAATAAATAGGTATTAATGGACAGATTAATGAGAATAATGATAAGACTAACAATTACTATAAAAACAATCATTTCAATTTATTGAGCATTTAGTGAGGCTAATTTTGAGTAAGTAAAAGATCAGTAATGGTCCAGCCTTCTCTTTACCTCCCTTTTCTTAGCAGGGAGATAGAATATGAGGACAGAATAGTGAACCTATTTTCAATTACTTTTTTTTCTTTTTGAGGGGCAATGAGGGTTAAGTGACTTGCCCAGGGTCAGACAGCTAGTAAGTGTCAAGTGTCTTTCTAAGTCTGGATTTGAACTCAGGTCCTCCTGAATCCAGGGCCAGTGCTTTATCCACTGCACTACTTAGCTGCCCCCTTCAATTACTTTTGATAAACTATTTTTCCTATTATGTGGAGAAGTGGGATACAGGGTAGGGTCACTTCCCCATATCTTTAAATGACTATTATGGAAAAACAAAATGGTAACAATAAAAAAAATTTAAAATAAGATATGAATTACCCAGGTTAAGGTAATATGTCAATACTCAATACTGTAATGTAAATGAGCTTATTAGTTCTCTTCTAAGAACAGTAGACAAAAGGAGACTCAGAGTAAAGGAGCAAGAAAAGAGAGAGGAGCTAATCTCTAGTAGTAATGTTAAACTCAAATAGAAAAGGGGGCCACTAAACTAACTGAACATTAGAATCTACATGGGCTTGGCTTAGAAATATAAACATTTACATATTTCTTTATTAATATATTAAGACATTAAGATCAGATAGAAACTGTATTTTAATCTAGTTTGGGTCACACTTGGAAGCATTTTACACCTAAGGCTAACATGTTTGACACCGAAGTTCTCTAGAACTTCATAACTTCATTACTTCCCATTGGTAATTCTCAACTTTAGTGGCTCTTGGAACAAAGAGTCTGGTTGAGTAACTCATTAAAAGTCCAAGATATTATCAATAGAGCTATAATGAGCAATTTTATTAAATAGAGCAGACTTCACAAAACATGTGAGGTAGGCAGCTAAACTCAGTCGAATCAGAACCCTCACTTTTGATATCCCAGGAGCAAAGTTCCCGCTGACCCTCCCTAGTTATAATCTTATATGGCAGTTGATTTTCCCATTTGCAGGCCTTACAACCAACACATACAGCAATGCTGTATGTTATGATTTGCTGCTTGCCCTTTGGGGGATTCTCTTAACTCAATAGGTTTTAAAATCCTCAAATGTCCTTGAAATATTCATTTGATAGGTGCTGTGTCAAAATGACCTTTCTCTCTAAGGCCAAACATGAGAAGATGTGCTAGAGATATAGACAGCTTTGCAGTATCAGCACAATGTTGACAGGTGATAAGACTGAAGATGATTGAGGTCATGGGTGAGCCTGCACCAGGGACAGAAAACTGGAGGCTTTAATTGGCAATACAGAGCCCAAAGCTGTCAGAGAAATCTTTAACCCAGGCAGTACACTGCCTAGTGAAACAATGATTGGCAAAACAGAAGAAACCCAAATCGAGAAAGCCAGTACATCCTTAATGGAGTCTACAGAGAAAGGCTGGAGAGGACATAAGCATTTAAATCTCCAGAAGGCCTTTATAGAACTGCTAGAGGAATAGACAATGAGGAGCCACCCCAACTTTTGGCATCAATGATGACAAGGACTCTGAGATGTCCCTGCATCTCTCAGCTAGTTCTGTCCCCCAGTATCAGTCTACTTCTCTCAACATTTCTTAACACAGTAACATTCAGAAAGGGAGTTAAGAGTAATAGAAGATAATAGAGGCAATTGAAAGAGTCAGGAAGGATAATAAGCAGACATGCCTTCTTCTCTTTATTTGTTTAGGAATAACATAATCCGCATATCTGTCTCCAATTATCAGGCAGAAAACTTCTCAATCGAAATAAAACTCCTTCATATGTTCTCCATAATTTAAACCTTACTCTGCTACTACATTGATTGGAGAAATTTTTTTTTCAGTGGGTTAAAGCTCAGTACCCTTGATGGGAGTTCCATTGCATATCCAAACTTATAATTTAGATCTCCCAACTCTGGAGTCAGAAGATCTGGGTTCAAAATCCACCTTGGACTCTTTGTTGTTGGTCCTTCATTTCAGTCATGTCTAACTCTTCATCACCCCATTTGGGATTTTCTTGGCAAAGATACTGCTGTGGTTTGTCATTTCCTTCTCCTGTTCATTTTACAGATGAGGAAACTGAGGGCAACAAGCAAGGTTGAGTGACTTGCCGAGGGTCACACAGCTACTAAGTGTCTGATGTACCCCTCACAAAGTATCTGGATGGGAGCACTGTCACTGTCATCCATCCCTTCTCTTTCACCACCATCCATGTCCAGCCTGGGTCATACAATATCCCACTATGGCTTCCATTGCTTTCTAAAACTTAAGTGCTATCCTATTACCCAGACCATGGCTGAGCACTGCCAGCTACGCCATGTTCTGGGTTCTACCATTCCATCCCAGTGTCTGATCTTTACCACGGGTGCTCTTACCACTCTCCCCTGAGCTGGGCTGAGTGCTGCCACCAGCACTGTCCCCATGGGTAGAGGAGGCATGAGCTTTCCCCTCCCTAGGCCAGACTACTCACTGACTATGGTGGCCTGAGTGCTGTTGTGGATTCTCCTGCTGCCACTGTATGCTAAGACTTTGTTGTAAGATGACAGAGGAGAGAGTCTGTGACTCCCACAAGCTCCCAATAAACCTGTACACTCACTCCCAAATAATGCCATTAAAACAAACAAACAAACAAAAAAACCAGAGCAGCCTAACTTACATAAGAACAGAGTGAGACTATTTGCCAGCCAAAAAAGGCAATTGAGATCACCTGCTGATCAGGCTGATCGAGGAGCTCAGAAAATAGAGTAAATATCAAGGGGAGGGGATAAGATGGAGGGTAATACAGTTAGCAATAGTAACTGTGGAAGAAATGATGAGCAGGATAATATCAGAAGGACATATGAAAGATGGAAACCATCACCAGAGAAAGAACTGATGGTATCTGAATACAGATTGAAGTATAATTTTATTTGTTAGCTCCTCTTTCTAAAGGTATTTTGTCTATTTTCTTTCACAACCTGACTAATGACAAGATGTTTTGCATAACTTCACATATATGACATATTGAAATGCTGGATTTCATAGAGAGGGACAAAGAGTGAGGGAAGAAGAAAATTTAGAACACAAAGTTTTAAAAAATCAATGTGAAAAGTAATGATGAGCAGGAGGAGTTCAGAAAAGCCCGGAAGGACTTACATGAACTGATGCTTACTGAGAGGAGCAGAACCAGGAGAACATTGTATACAGTAACAACAACATTGTGGGATGAACAATGGTGATAGATTTGGCTCTTTTTAGCAATGTGATGGTCCAAAACAATTTCAAAGAACTTCATGATAGAAAATGTTATCAACATCCAAGAAAAAGAACTGTGGTTTAGGTATGCAGATTGAACCATACTGTTTCTACTTTTGGGCTGTTTTTTTCCTTCTTTTTTGAGGTTTTCCTCTCATCTTCTGACTCTTCTTTCACAATATGACTAATGCAGAAATATGTTTAATGTGATTGCACATATATAATCTATATTAGATTGCTTTCTGTCTTGGGGAGGAGGGAGGGAAAGTAGAGTGGGAAAGGAATTTGGAACTAAAAATCCTGTGAAAGCAAATGTTGAAAAAAGACTGTGTTTTGTTCACTTCCATAGGGGCCTTGCACTCACCCTTCACTAGATGTCCCAGATATAAAAAGAGTTCCAGTCCATAGGAGTGAGAGAAGAAACTGCCTCTCCTTTTTAGCTTTTTAAACTGATGAATCCTTCCCCTTCCTACCACCAGGCAAATGAACTAGGATGCAGATGGCACCTTTATCCATATGCCTAATTCTGGCCAGGTCTCTGGGAACCAGGGGAGAATCAGCCATTGTTCTTTAAAGGCCTCCTTCAGTACTTTACAGTAGCTTCCCAACACAGTTCACATGGTGCAGTTCCCAATGGCTTGTCAAATGCCATATAACATTCCAACTTATGCCATATAGCAAATCCTTCCACACAGGTTTTAGAGAATCCTCAAATTTCAATCTTTAGGAAGACCCCAGGTCAACCATAACTGGTGGGCCTACAAATGAGGATTATCCTCAAATATAAAAAGTATAAAAATAATCAAATTGCCATTTACAGTATTTATCATCAACAGCAGGTAGTTCTTAAAGTCCCCAAGCACATTCAACTCTGTCTCTAATTACTGAATGCTCCCAATTTACTCTTTAATTCTCTCAGGGCCATGTAGGAGTCTCATAGCATGTAGCTGGCACTACTAGCAGCAGTTGTACAAGAATTACCTCAAACTCATCTTCATTTACATCCCCCCCCCAATTCAGTGAAGTCATCGATCATCAATTGTTGGACAGGCTTAATTCAGCATGGTCTGGTACTGGTTTGAATTGGGATGGAAATTCTCATTGATCCAGTTGAATGTGGATTTCCTAACTGTACTTGTTCAGTGGTCAGAATCCCAAGGAGAAAAACATACTCCTGCTTCCTCATGGGATGACTGGCTGTACTTAGGACACCATAATGTTATGTCAATGATCTGAACCTTAGCTACCTAAATCAGAAGAGAGAATTATCTCTTAGTAAAAAAATGAAAAAACAAAAACAAAAAAGCAAAACCAAAAGAAAAACACCCCCCAAACTAACCTGACTTTCATGACAAATTTTGTTCCTGCCCAGGTCTTCATGGTAGCCATTTAACTTTCACACACACACAACACAGAGCCATGACTCTATCTTATGTCCTCTAACAAATTTTATGCTTAGGTCATAAGAGATGCTAAGGAAGAGAGTAACATAGAGCAGGCAGAGGATAATGGGAGGAAAACACAGAACAGTTAAAACTTTTGGGTAAGACAATAAATGAATGACAATGTGAATCTTAGCATCATAGATTGAGAGCTGGAAGTGGCCTCTGAGGGCATGTAGTCCATCTGACGCTCCTTTTACATCTAAATGAATTGAGGCTGAGTGAGGATAAATGACTTGTCTACATTCACACAGGTGATTAAGTTCTCCACAGTTAGGGGTTGAAGCAAGGTCCTCCGATTCTAATTCTAGCATTCTCTTTTTTTCATTGTGAGTCAGAAGAAGTATTCTTTGTCAGTAGATTGTGTTTTGTACAAAAGAATGTCATTCAAGAGTGGAATTCAGTGCAAATTTGGTCCATCTTGTGGGCAGCTCTTGAGAAGGGCATTATGATATACAGTATTATACCACAGGAAAGAATCTATACACTATTGGCCTACAGGGATAGATGTATTTTCTTCCTTTTTATCTCTATATGCATCCCTGCCTACCTTCACAGCCTTAACCTCTATCTGCTGCCTCTCCTCCTCGAAGTCACTGGGGGTCATTCATGCCATTGAGAATAGATAAATTTTTCAAGAGATTACCTAATATACTGGAATTATTTCACATGAATGAAGTAGGTTTTTAACTATGTACAACACATGTCTTTGGACAACAGTAGTTACTATAGATGCTTTAAAGAGGCAATGATTCTCATTGTAAAAGGTATAAACTTGCATTGTATATATGTCAGGGACTGGTGTTTGTATATGTGTGTGTGTGTGCATGTATCTTAGCCAGCCAAGAGACTAAAAGACTAAGCTCTGAAACTTTAAGATACAAGAATTCCCATTATAGGTGGCCATGATTTCACCAGAGCTCTCAGTCTGGATGAGCTAACCCCTTCATAATATTTATAAAGTAAAAACAGCACAGGGGGGAAATTAGTCATCTGCAGGTTTATAAGTAGCAGGGAATAAATGATCCCAAGAAAACTGAATTTTTAGTAGAATGTCTGATAAATGTTCCAGCAAATTTTTAGACTGTAGAGTAATACTCTTAGGGAAATTGATGGAAACACTGTTGCTTGAATGGTTTAAAATGATCTTGGGGATGAACAACATGATATAATAGATTTTTTTCTATTTCATATTTATGAAAATAAACTAGAGGGAAAACTATTCCATTTTATAGGGGATAGATTTGTATTTTGATTCACATATCTACCACTTTTATTCTGAAGTCTAGTATTTTTCAAATAATTGGAAGACTGTGGGATTGTGCTTTGGGTCTTTTATTAAAAAATAAAATCCTGATTTTGGCAATGTGTCTTTCCTTAAGGACTCAGAGACCTTGATTATCTACAAAAATGCAGAATTATGTTTCTAAGGCAAAAAATGAACTATTTTCAGATTTCCTAGCATTTATTTATTTTTTGGTTGACAGAATCTTGAAAACAAAGTAGAACACAGAAACATACTGGGGACTACTTGTACCAAGAGGAAATAATTTCACATAATCGAAGAAAATGCTATGTATAAAATGGATAAAATATATCATGGAGACTTTCAAAAGTTGAGTTAAACAAAACAGCCTAGAAATAGGGGCAAGAAGTAAATCCAATAGGAAGCACTATAGTGGATTGGCTTGAGCATCTATTTGCTTTAGTAACTGTGATAGACATTTAGATTGGTTAAAAAAAAAAGAAAAAATACAAGTACCTGTTGAGAAGGTAGAATTTTAAATCAGTTCACTTCAAACCAGTAATAGTACAAATGCGTGAAAGGACTCCTACCCACACCATAAATATGGACTCTAAACTACCTCCTCAGAAGGTGGGCAAGTCTATACAGGGAAAGGAGTGTTCATGAAGCTGATAAAGGAAATATCTAACTGAGCTCAAAGCTTGAAGTTTTCTCCAAACGTGGAATCTCTGCTGCAAGCACTTGGCTCAGGAAGTTTTTTTGTCGTAGCCAACAGAAAAGTCAGAGATTTGTATGATTCCAAAGATAGAAATCCATTCAACAAACATTTATTATATGTTTGCTACAGTGGTGTGCAAATTAACTAGTGCAAAATTATATTTAAATTTATTGCCATAAAACAGGCCTTATAACTTTTTATATCTTAAAAAATCAAATGCGTAATGATTGGAATGATACCACCTGCTGGAGACTTATTGTAGGAATGAGGTAAATGTCTCTGAGGGCAATACCATGTGTCTTTTCTTTGGTGTCAGGAAGTGACGTTTGCTGGTGGGAGGAAGAAAGGGGTGCCTGGCGCTCTGACTCACTCTCTTTTCTGTGGACTCTAGGGAGAGGGGAGCTAGGAATGCTCTCTCCCTTTAATAGATAGATGAATGTAGGCCCTTCTCTCTCTCTTTACCAAATTCTTATTCTCCTTAATAAATGCTTAAAAGCTTAACTCTTGCGAAAGCTTATAATTTATTGGCGACCACTCATTAGATATTTTAGATAGACTATCTAGAATTTTAGCCTTAACAAATGTAATATCCTTTTATAGATCATTTATTTTATATGATTTATGATTTTGTTCACAAGATTGTGACAGATATTTTAAAAATATTTTATCATGAAAACTCACATTTAATAGCTTGTTTAGTAGGCCTACTTTTGATGAACAATCCAGTTTTTTTTTCAAATCAAGCCTTACTATATATGAGAGAGCTTAAATGGAGTTTAAATTACCTGAGCTCTCAGACCATCAAAGCATGTTGATCTCCATATTTCATATATAGTTCTAATCTTTTGTGACATATCATGCAAGGTGTAAGGCCATGTTTCAATATCCCATCTCTATTTGAGAATTTCTATAATTTTGGAAAATGCCCACTATTCAATTTATCAAAAATATTTATCCAAGTTCATCAGCCCTCAGTGGAGTCAACACTTCTAGATTCACTGGGAGTAAAAATTCTCCCTACATGTCTTACTGGATGTTTTAAGGGTTTTTTTTTTGTTGTTGTTCTTTCTTTTTTTTAAAGTCAAGATCTTACAGGTTCACCTAAACTTTTAGTAACAATGGTTTGGGATTAAGCTCTGGATCTTTTATTGAAAAAATACCGATTTTTGCAATGAGTCTTTCCCTACAGACTCAGAGACCTTTATTATCTCCAAAAATAAAGAATTAGGTATCCAAAGAAAGAAACATTTACATATTTTCCAGCATTGTCTGAAAGAATCTGGAAAACAAAGTAGAATGCATATGTTTCCAGCGGACTACTTATGGAAGAGGAAATAATTTCTCATAATTGAAGAAAAGGCTTGCTATATTTAAATATTATATATATTAAAATAATAAATTTAAGAATGTTTAATATTAAAATAATATTAACATTGCTATATTGAAACATACTTGAATGCAAAAGTGATTTTCATCAGTAAAAGCTTTTTTCTCCTAATCTTTAGTACTCCAGTCTTTGTATCGTATTGCTTATTATACACATATTTTTTATTCATAGTGAAGTTTAGCATTTGTCCCTTTTATTAGTCTTCTTGCTCTTCTTCTAACTGCAAGAAACTCATGCAGCATTATAGAGGAATTATTAACAACTGCTCTAGCTTTTAAATTATGATGGTTGGGCAGACTTAGACTGGTCCCCTATGAATTTAGATTTGGCTTGGAAGAAAATTATGCATTACTAGACCATCAATAGTTAGGAAAAGGAGGTTTCCTTAGTCCTAAAATAGAAAAAGATGCTCAACAATAATCTGTTGTATTTAACTGTGATAGATGTATGCTCACCTCTCCCAACTGCATTGCCCCACCAACCCCCCTGCCATGAAAATTTGTCTGGGTAGCCTGACAAGTTATGGAAGTTCAAATGTCCTCATAGCATCTACAGGTCTAAGGTCCATAGTTGCAGTAAAGTGTGACTCATACACCTTTAAGTGAAGAGGAAGCTATGTCAGGTTGACCAGAATTCAGCAGGAAGCTATGCCAAGGTGTACAAGGCTTTTACTTGGGTCAATCAGCCAGATTAATCCAGGTTTATTTGGTAAAGGCCAGTCATTCTGTATAAGTTTAGTGTCCTCAGATGATGAAATAAAGGTTTTCAGGGTTCGATAGCTTGTCCATCTCTATACCTCTAATAAACATTTGAACCCAAGACTTAAAGTCATTTTTTTGAACTTCAAGAGTAGCTTCTTTGTCTTACATATTAAGCTAATCATGGACTTGTTATTGTACATCTGTATATTTATGATTAGAAACGGTTACTTAAATCCTATGAAACAGATTGTATTATGTCCCCCTGCAATTATATTTTTTACCAATTGGTTCTTGAAGGCCTAATCTGTCTTCCTTCCTAAGACAAATAACAAAAGCACATAGGTTGATTCCACATCAGAAGACTGGAAGGTGGTGGGATTCTGGGCAACATTGCCTTTTTAAATTGGATTTTGAGCTTGAGGTAATTCTCATAAAATATTAAGATAAAAAGAAATATATCTAGCTGTATCATTTAAACCTATCAACCATGCTATGAATTTCCGAAACTCACTAGGGCATTCACCCAGCAGGTTTTTGGGCTGGAAAAGAGAATTGCTAATTTGGAGGACCACAATACTTCCCTGTGGAGAGGAAACATCAAAGCAGAAATATGGTCATAATTTTTTCACCATTTGGAATGTCATTTTAGGAATCAATGGCAGAATGCTTATACCATAAGAATTAATGGGGGGCAGCTAGGTGGCGCAGTGGATAAAGTACCATCCCTGGATTCAGGAGGACCTGAGTTCAAATCTGACCATACACCCTAGCTGTGTGACCTTGGGCAAGTCACTTAGTCCTCATTGCCCAGCAAAAACAAAACAAAACTAACACCATTTGGGGGCAGCTAGGTGGCTCAGTGGATAGAGCACTGGCCCTGGATTCAGAAGGACCCGAGTTCAAATCCAGTCTCAGACACTTAATACTCAATAGCTGTGTGACCCTGGGCAAGTCACTTAACCCCAAATGCCTTATGAAGTTGTAAATGGGAACCCACATCCACATGACACCTTACTTAACAAACTTTTATGTGATAAACCTAGTAGGGGTCAAAATTATGAAGGAAAAGAAACTCTCTGTTTCAAATTCAGTAATGTTTACTGCCCCTTCTAGCTTAGTACCAGCCTCCCTTAGTGAGATGATAAAGGAGACAGATTGCACTGCATTTAACCCAACAGGAAGGAAAAAAAAAACACATACCAAAGAGTCATACAAATTAGATGGCATTTGGGGCATTCAACTAACTTTTTTAGGTAAAAGGAACAGTTTTTTTTTTCTTAGAAGAAATGAGTAAAAATGAACTTAATTGTGCTTTTTCTCAGGCAGGACAGTGAACATAAAATAAATTTTACTGAGGAAAAATTAGGAAAATCTAGTGATGGAAAGGATTGGGAACTATTTAGAAGGTGAATTTGGGGTGAGCCCGGCCTATGAATTTTTTATTTATATTAAATATTTTATTTAATGTCCATTATGTTCCAGGAAATATACTTGGTACTGGGAATATAAGGGCAAAATGAAAGTCTTGCCCTTGAGAACATTTTACTGTGGGAAATAACCTGTGCCCATAGAAATAAGTATAATAAGTATAAGATATTGTCAAAATAAACTTTAACAAGTATTTGTGGTGGCAGCTAGGTGGCACAGTGGATAGAGCACCAGCCCTGGATTCAGGAGGACCTGAGTTCAAATCTGGCCTCAGACACTTGACACTTACTAGCTGTGTGATCCTGGGCAAGTCACTTAACCCCCATTGCCCTGCAAAAAAAAAAAAATTATTTGTGTGTGTGTGTGTGTGTGTGTGTGTGTGTGTGTGTGTGTGTGTGTGTGTGAGTTTGTTGGGGGGAGGGAGATAGGACTAACAACCAGAGATTCAGGAATGGCCTCTTGTAAGAGTTGGTCCTTGAATGGAGCTTCGAGGGAATCTAGGAATTTTAAGATTTATCAGAGAGGAATGAATACAGTTCAGCTACAGGGGAAAGCCTAACCATAGGAAAGAGACAGATAGAGTAATACTATTTAGGAGGAGGAGTTATCTGGGTGAAACAGCATGGTCCTAGTGGATTAAGCCCAGAAAAAATAGATTGATTTATCCCTAGTACTTATCACAGTGGCTGGCACATGGTGGTGGTGGTTGTTCATCCTTCATTCTTTTTTTAATTTTAATTTTAATTTTTTTTGTAGGGCAATGAGGGTTAAGTGACTTGGCCAGGGTCACACAGCTAGTAAGTGTCAAGTATCTGAGGCTGGATTTGAACTCGGGTCGTCCTGAATCCAGGGCCAGTGCTCTATCCACTGTGCCACCTAGCTGCCCCCTATCCTTCATTCTTGACGAGGACCAATGACATCAGGAGAGTGGTGTCTTGGCTTGGGAGTACAGCTGCTTAATAAATGGTTATTGACTAACAAGTGCCATTAGATGTTTATGGTCATTACATACCACACAGAAGAGTTCCTATTTAATCATAGAGACATAAGTAACCACTGAAGATTCTTTAGAATGTAAATGACATGGTTGTTCAGATGTATGTATAAGGACATCTTGAGAAGATGGATTGGAGGGGGAAGGGACTGGAAGCAAGGAGACCAATTAGCATGTCACTGAAATAATCCAGACAATAATTGTGGGGAACCTGAGCTGGGATGGTGGCTGTATGAGTAAAGAGAAAAGGATGGAACCTGCAGATGTTGTGGAGACCAAATGTGCAAGATTTGCTATTTGATAGGATAGGAGAAATGAGGAAGAAAAAAGTCATGTTCCACCCTTTCCCCACCCTCCAATTGGTAAAAGAAATCAAATTACTACTTGTTTGATAACTTTTCTTGTAATTGTTTTTTTTTTTCCATTGAACTAAGTCAGTCAAATCTAAGATCCTTTCCAACACTATAATTCTGGGATTCTATTCAACTCAGTCAAAGGTAAAACTACTTTGTCCATATAGAAACCACTTGGAATGCTTAAAATTTACTAAAGCAGAAATCCCAGGGCTGGTTTTTATTTTCTTCTTGTATCCACAACACCTTGGTAGTGCCTTGCCCAGAATGCACACTTAATTGATGCTTAATAAATGCCTGTTGAATTGAAATAAATTTTCTTTAATCAGTCAAATATTTATTGAGATTCCACTATTTTATTTAATTAAAAACCACATACATTTATAATGGTTAGCTTATTTACCTAGAACAAGACACTATATGAGGCTTTCTTATTAAAGAACAAGGAAACAACAGAATAAAAAGTGATTTTATTGAATACTAGGGCCTGCATGGTAGTATTTAAAACAAATAAAAAAAGATTGGACTAGGAATTAGTGTCCTTAGGTTTTAGTTCTGGCTGTGACACTTAATATCTATGTGAGTGTGTGAACATCAGTTAACCTAATTGCTCCCCTGGAGTTTACAATTTCCATAGGATGGAAAGCTGGGAGCAATTGTGTCCTGATTGCTGGCTACATGTACAACCAGGAGTTCAGAGGAAGGAATGATCAATGTGGGCTAGGTTTGAACAGAGAAAGCTGCATGGAGAAAGTGAAATTTGAGCTGGGGATGTTGGAATAGGACATTTCTTGGAGGAAGGATAATAGAAGCAAAAGCATGGAGGTGAGACATGGGTGTGATGCCTGGAGAGAAAAGTGTTGTTGGGAAATAATGGGGATTAAGTTTGGAGATTGTAAATGAGAAACACAACCTGAGGCTAAACTAAACCTCAGGGGCTGTTTTGCAGTTTGGAAAAATATTTGGACTTCTTTGTGTGGTTTTCAGTGTTGGTTTGCTCTGGTTAAGTCTGACTAACCCTTGTGAGTGCGTCAGTGCCCTGTCTGAGAACAGGGAAGTGGAAGCCCTATAAGGCTCCAGGACACTTTCAGTTGCTTGGTGTTGGCAGTCCAGGGTTAGACTCTTCTCTGATGATTTGTGGAGACCTTAATTGGGCACTTGTGCAAAGTGGCTTTATTTTCCCAGACAATCTTGTCTACAGTCTAGGGCTTCCTTGAGATCCAGAACATTCCAGTTGATTTTAGAGATTAAGCCTTACAAGTATGTACATAATTCCTCATGACTTTATTCAGTCTTCTGTATCATTGGGGAACACTGCTTTGACATGGATATCTTCATCATAGACCACAATAATTATCTTGTTTGGAATTAAGTATTGATGAGTCTGCAAACTAGGAACATGGACCTGAAGCAGTAGGCCATAATGTTAAGTCCAATGATTAAAACATGAAAATTAGATAACTTTTGGGCATGTTTCCCCCTATGCTCCATGGAATAGCTCTATTTCCATCATTCTTGTCCCCACCCTCTTTTAAAGTATCATTTATTATACAAAAAAAACCACCAAAAAACAAAAAACAACCAGGTGTTATTTTGGAAAGATTATTGGAATTTGGCTGACTGATTGGGATGAGCCACACCTGGCCTGCCCTGAGTGATGTGTGCTGCTGATGTCAGCAGGAGAAACCACTCTCCACAGGAAGTTTTGAAGGATGTCCCCTTTTGGGGGAGGAGGGGAGCTCAGTCTCTTCTGGAGTGACTCTCTCTTCCAGTGGCACGAGCAGCAGGAGTAGGAGTCCTTCGGGCCCTGGCTGCAAACCTGGTTTTCCATTGAAACTACGGACCCCAGGTGGTGAGTTAACATACAAGCCCTGCTCTTTTGAATTAGCTGAACTGGAAGCAAGTTTGGGGCTTGTATGGACTTAGGTTAGGGTTAGGGGGATTATCCGTATTTCTTTTTCCCTATTCCTTTGTCTTTGATTTTATTAATTTTACCTTTGCTGTTTATTTCATTCCCATTAATAAAACCTGTTTTGTTTATGAAAAAGAGGCTGTTAGGCTCCTTTCTTATTGCCTGGGAGAAATATATGAAAAGGCAGTTTGGAGGGGAGGGAACTTTGGACCTAGAGGTCCCTCATTATTTCCAGGACCCCAATATTATAGTGAGCCACTCAATTAACAATCCACATATTAAATTTGGCCCTTATATTATCCTAAGTCTTTGAAAGTGTGATCACTTTTAGTTTCATTGGCTTTATACATATTGTGGTAGAAATCAGGGTAATTATTGACTCCATAATGTATAAGATTTGAAAGGATTCTATGAAATCATCTTATATGTTTACAAAACAGGGATATACTCTTACCATTACATAATTAAAGATTATCCAAGTAATTGATTCAAGTATTAGTTGTTTAATTTTTTTTTTTTTGGTTATTGGCAAGCATCCCAAAAAGCTTTTTCATAAGGCCAATAGTTGTAGTTATTCAGTTAAGTAGTGTCTGACCCTTTATGACCTCATTTGGTATTTTTTTGTCAAAGATGCTGGAGTTGTTTGCCCTTTCCTTCTCCAGCTCATTTTACACATAAGAAAACTGAGGCAAACGGGACTTTTGTGCCAAGGGTCACACAGCTAATAAGTGTCTGAAGCCAGATTTTAACTCAGGAAGATAAGTTTTCCTGATTTCAGGCCTGGCACTCTATACACCAACCCACCTAGCTGCCTAATAATGCCAACAATTCCTTTCATTTGTAGGACACTGCTATGTTCAGAGCTCTTTACCATAAATTTCAAGGAATCTGGATTGAGGATGATTAAATGACTTCTACAAGGCCACTCAGTCAAGAGATGGGAGACCAGAACTAAAACTGGGCCTTTCTCATTCCTACTTCAGTTCTTTTCTCACCATACCATGTAGCCTTCAGTATTGCATAGAATCACTTCTCTATTCTATTGGTTCTTTTTACCTTAATGACCATGTAGTGAAGGCATTCTAAGTTCTTTGTCAGGACATTCATGTTTTAGGGTGACTTCATTCACCTTTTTGAGATGCCAGACAGATGGGGACAGGAAGAAGATTATGATGATATTAGACACAGTTGAGTAAAAGGTGAAAAATAGAGACCTGGAGGGACACAAGGTAGCCAGGATTACACCTATCTGTCTTTTTATGTCTGTTGTCATTAGATATGCAATAGTTGGGATGGCATATGGGTGACAGCCTTTGGGCACATGTGAGCTAGGTCCTGTTTCAGGGTTGGAGATGCAGGGGTAGACCAAAGTTCAGTGAAGTTGAGGTCTAAGAAGTAGCATCCCTGTGACCCAAGACTCAGCATCATGTTGTATTGTTTGCCTACATATATTTGACTGTGGACAGCAGAGAATATTCTATGGATTATTTTAAAGTTCTCATGAGTTAACTGCTTGTGTACTGCTCTTATTTTACTGGGAGACAGGAAGTCTAAAATAAGAAACTTAATTAATGGAGTAGCCCTCTCCTCCTGTCCTAGATTTTTTCCTGGGAGGAATAAAAGAGAAGAGAGGGGGGTGCCAAAGGGAAGGAGAGAGAGATATGAACATGCTCTAACCTGGAGGGATTTCTTACATTCTGGAGTGCTGTGTTTCACATTAGGAGGTAGAATGGAAAGTTCAATATATATTTCACATAAAGTAATGCTTATGGTTTTTATTAATAGCCTTTTATTTTTATCCATTTAAACTGATTACTAAGATAATTGAGGCATTTGCTTAGTAAGTACTATGAAGGGGAGAAATATAAGCTCCTTTCAAGAAGGAATTATTTATATTTTTAATTTCTGTTCTCAATGCCTGACACATAGTAGTTACTTTATAAATGCTTGGTGATGGATTGATTACAGGAAGGGGGGAGAGAAGGTAGGGATGTGAGCTTATAAACTGATTTACACATATCTACATAAATTTATCTGAGTTATGTCCTTTCATGTTGTTTTCCTTTACATTATCATGGTCAAAATGGTTCTGCTTACTTCACTCTGTATCAGTTTATACAAATCTTTTCATGGTTTTCATGTTTTGGTGAAATTTTCATTCTGAAATTTCTAGAAGAATTTATTAATGGCTTTCTCTTTGTCAGAGTATATTTTAAGTTCTGGGGATACAAATACATGTAAAAGAAAACAGATGGTTTCTGCCATCAAGTAGTTTTTATTCTAATTGGAAATAATACCATGGATTTGAAAAAGGAGGAAGTATCTGCTCATGGCCATGGTGTTGAAATCTAGAAATTTGGTAGGGGAATGGAGGTGGGCTGGCTGAGTCATCCCCTAAATGGGGGACCTGAGGGAAACTGACAAGTTGAGAAGGCCAGAGGAACTTAGCAAAAGAATTTCCAGGGTAAAACTACTGTTGTTTCTTGGTGGGATGGGAGAGTAACAGGCCTGTGCATTCACATACACATCTACTTTAGCCATTCCACTGGCATTTGGTATACATTCTCTTTCTAGTGTTTTGTTTCCACAAGGAGGGATATAAAAATATGTATTTTGGGGGGATTTGGACTCTTCTTTCAACAACTGACTCACTTGGGTATATATGTCTAGCAGTGAGACCAAGAGTTAACATATGTAAGAAAGTTAAGTTACTTTTCTCACCTAAAGAACTGGTTTTCACATAGAGATTTAAAAGTCTACAATTAAGTGTGTGTAACGATTGGAATGATGACACCTGCTGGAGACTTACTGTAGAAGAGTTCCACCCATGAAGTGAAGGTCTTTGAGGGCAAGACCAGGAGTCTTTTCTTTGGCGTCAGGAAGTGACGCGGGCTAGTGGGAGGAGGAAGGAAGAGACTGGCGCTCGCTCTGGGGCTTTTTCCTCTGGACTCTGGTGGAGAGCGGAGCTAGAAATGTGCTCTCCCTTTAATAGATAGGAATCTAGGCCTTTCTCTCTCTTTACCAAATTCTTATTCTCCTTAATAAATGCTTAAAAGTCTAACTCTTGCTAAAGCTTATAATTTATTGGTGACCACTCATTAGATATTTTAGACAGTTTAGCTAGAATTTTAGCCCTTAACATGTGAAAAGAGTGTTCTATTATATTTATATATCTTAGTTCAGGTATGCCTCACACCAGCCTTGTGCTATAATCCATAGTTTACATATTTTGAAACTGAGGCTGAGAAAGGTTAATTGACTGGACCATGTTGGGTCAGTTGGGATCTGATCCCACGGCTTCCTAAGTATAGGCTCCTCCTTCTATTCACTATACAAAGACACAAGCTTAAGGCATATAGTAAAATTATTCAGCTGGAATATCAATTTTAAAATAAAACTGTAATTTTTTAAAATAAAATTTTAGAAGTACTTAATTGCAGCTGGCTGGCTTAACCAACTATTCTTCTTGGGCGTGGGGAGGTTATCATTGGTTTTTTAATATCATTTAATTCAAAGAGTTGGCACTAATTCAGTCAGATTCTTGTCTCAGATTCCTTTAAGCAAAAATCAGCAAGCGTTTCAAAATGGTCCACACCTACTACAGCCTGCTCTAGGGGCAGGGATTTTAAAAACACAGGGACCCTGTTTGTAGTATAGTCATTCAACCATTCATTGATTGCTGGAGTTAAATACTTAACCTTAATAGAATAGTCAACCCCCAGTGACTATTACAAGGGGGAGAGTGAATGGAAAGAAGTTTCATTTCTTTAAAAAAATATTCATACTATTTTTCTTTAGATCTTTATACAGAGGATTAATTTTTTTCTATTTTTTTTATAGAACCATAGGATTTCAGAATTAGAAGTCACCACATGTATCACCTCACTCAAACTTCTTATTATATGGCTCAACGAGGTGAATGGACTCATTTGAGGTCACACAGGTAGTGTAGTAGAGCTGAAAATAGTAATTAGGTCTCCTGACTCCAGTTCACTAAGTCTTGTTTTCCAATTTGGAAAAAAACAACAACTAAGATTTAAATGGGGAAAAAAATGTCAAGGCTACAAGTCTTTACACTTCCTTGTGTATTTTATTAAATTTAAATAATATACTTAGAATATTATATTTGGAAGTGTGGCTATTTGGCAGAGTAGCTATTTGGTACTAATTCTTTTTGTACTATTCTCTTTTGTCTAACAACCAGTGAAGAATTAGGAACCCCTCCCCCTCAAAAAAAGAAGCATTCCCCAAATGTATCAATATGATATTCTGAATTTATGTTTTTTTCCAGTCATTTTCCAAAAAAAGAAGACTCATATAGCTTTAATTTTCATTAAACATTAAAATGTATATGTCTTTAATATAATGCTATATTTTGGGGCAGCTAGATGGCATAGTGAATAGAGTGCCAGGCCTCGAGTGAGGAAAACTCATTTTCCTGACTTCAAAATCCAGCCTCTGACACTTACTAAGCTGTGTTATCCTGAGCAAGTCACTAAACCTTTTTCACTTCCATTTCATTATCTATAAAATGTGCTGAAGAACAAAATGGCAAACAACTCCAGTATTATTTGCCAAGAAAACGCCAAAGAGGATCATGGAAAATTGGATGTAACTGAAACAAGTGAACAACAAAAATAATATATTTCCCTCTAAGTGGGTAGAAGATGCAATAAAAAAAAAAGACAAATTCAACTTTCTTTGAAATACAGGCCAGGAAACTAGATAATTATTTTTGTTAGGATCACTTTTTATAATAGGGTGGGGGCAAATTGGCATTTTTCTGGGTTACTTTAGGCCATCACATCTAAGGAAATATTCTAATGAGATGATAATTTTTTTAAAAATCCATCATTGGGGGTGGCTAGGTGGCACAGTGGATAAGCACTGGCCCTGGATTCAGGAGTACCTGAGTTCAAATCCAGCCTCAGACACTTGACACTTACTAGCTGTGTGACCCTGGGCAAGTCACTTAACCCCCATTGCCCCACCAAAAAAAAGAAAAAAAGTATATATAATAAAAATCCATCATTACTAAAACACACAAAATGAATTGCCTTCTATTTAATATAAAATTATACTCCCCTTAGGAATAATCATGCAATAAGACAGAGGTGCAAAAAAACCTGTTCCACTAATAGACATCTAGCAGTTCCCAGATATTACATAAATTCCTTCCAGAAGGAAAAAAACAACAACAACAGCACAACTCATATTTCTGTAGGCCATTAATAGAAGGAAGAAGGGAAATGAGCAATTATTTAATACCTATTATGTGAAGGGCATTATGCTAAACCCTTTATAAATAAATAATTCGGTTCTCAAAACAACCTTTGGAGGTAGGAGTTGTTATCATCACCATTTTACAGTTTAAGACACTGAGGCAAACAGAGGTGAAGTGACTTATCCAGGGTCACACAACTAGTAAGTGGCTGAAGCCTGATTTGGACTCAGGCCTTTTTGACTCTAGACCTAGGCCTCTATCCACTGAGCTATTTAGCTGTCATTGGAAAGTAGAAATTAATTTTAAAAAATGAATCATTATTGAGTTGCCAATCATTTAACCTCTGGTACCTATATAACATGAAGAGAATGAGAGGTAAGTTTGAGATGCATTGGGTGAACTCCCAAAATAAACAAAACAAAATCAGGGGAGAAAGAGGTTATAAATTCACAGGATGGAGATGGAAAGGTGTTCTGTGATTTACATATTGCAAGGGGAATCCATGTCCATATTGATGATTATAATGATGATAACTGAAATTTATATATTCTATGAAGATTAACTAAGAGCTTTATACACGTGATATCTGGGGAAAATTCCTCAACTTGTGGATGTGTTCCCTCGACAATGCTACTCTTGGTTCAAAGCACTTAAAAACCATAGTTCATGAATTTTTTTTTTTTTGCAGGTCAATGAGGGTTAAGTGACTTGCCCAGGGTCACACAGGTAGTAAGTGTCAAGTGTCTGAGGTTGTATTTGGATTCAGGTCCTCCTGAATCCAGGGTCGGTACTTTATCCACTGTGCCACCTAACTGCCCTTATAGTTCATGAATTTTTACAAATCTCTTTTTCCTAGTCTGCTTGAGGATGTCCAAAGCAAAGGAATTTTAAAAAATAGAATAGTATGAAAAGTAGTAATACAATATCCTCCATCTAGGCTACCCTTCCATTTTGTAGATTAAGAAATTGAGACTCGGGGGCAAGGTAGGTGGCACAGTGGATAAAGCACTGGCCCTGGATTCAGGAGTACCTGAGTTCAAATCTGGCCTCAGACACTTGGCACTTACTAGCTGTGTGACCCTGGGGAAGTCACTTAACCATCATTGCCCCGCAAAAAAAAAAAAAGAAAAAATGAAAAAAAAAGAAATTGAGACTCAGAGTTATACAAAGTCTCCCAAGGTCACATGGGCAGTAAATGACAAACTCAGAATTCACATTCTGATTCTTTGTCTTTCAGTCCATCATAGCTTTATCATGCTATAAGCATTGCTTTTACCTAGCCACTTCTAAAACCCCAACAAAATGGATAGGTTTCCTCAGGCAAAGAACAGTAGAATGTGGAAATACTTATTTGAATAAGGCACACTTAGAGTTGCTTTTTCCCTGAATCAAGCAAGGCTCCTCAAAGCTCAGGGCACCTTTATGATTAACCTCACTGTTTGACAGGTCATGTAGACCAATCAGCTTGTGGGTCACTTTGGTCTGGGCCTTTAAAAACTAAACGAAAGAGTTTGACTATAAAGTTTAACAGTTAATCATTGAAGAATGTTGCTTTTTGACCTGCGTTAGTCCTGAAGATCAATCAATCAAACACTTATTAAGTACCTGCTACTTGTCTGGCTCTAGTCTACAGGACTGGGATAAAAATATAAAAGGATAAAACAAGCTCTATTGAAAGACATTTACATTCTAAGGAGGAATATAACAACAATATATAGAAGTATAAGAAACATTAAGGTACAGGTAATAAAAACAAAATAGCTAAATACAAGATAATTTGAGAGGAAGGGCACTAGCAGTTGGGGAATTAGCAAAGTCTTCATGCCAAAGATGGTACCAGAGCTACATTTAAAAAGGGAACGAGTCTATGAGACAGAATGAAGGATAGAGTACACTCCAGATATTTGGGGTGGCTGGTACGAAGACTCATCATAGATGGGAGACAGAGAGTTGTGAATGGGGTAGAGAGTAGGTCAATTTGACTAGTTTGCAGAGTACAGGGAGAGGAGTCCTGTCCAATAAGAATGGATAAATAGGTTGGGTTCTGATTGTGTAGCACTTGAAAAGATAAACATAGGAGTATATATGGTATATTCTGGAAGCAAAAGGAAACAACCTGAGTTGGTTGAGTAGGGAGTCATTTAGTCAGTTCCAAGCTTATAGAAAATCACTTTGATAAATGCAGAGGAAGCATGGTTATTTCAGGGATCACAAAGACTAGTGATATTCTAGGGGTAACATGAACCTGGATGCTAGTAATTGTTGCAACAAATCTGGACTTAAATTAGGAAGGCTTATTATGTAACAGTGTATGTCTATGCTACTTATTATCTGTATGACTTTGGCACACCCCTTAACCCCACTTAGTTTCAGTTTACTCAACTATGAAATGAAGGGGCTATAGTTGATGACCTCTAATATCCTTTCTAGCTTGAAATATATGATCTAGGTTGATCAATAGTTTGGAAATAACCTATATTTTGGGGGGAATCTTGAACTGTTCAAAAAGTGTTCAATTCAGACAAACTATTTTTTAAATTAATCTTTTATATATTTAGAATTTTATTTTTCCCAAATGACATGCAAAAACAAATTTTAACATCAATTTTTAAAACTTTGAGTTGCAAATTCTCTTACTCCCTCCCTCCATCCCTCCCCACTCCTCCTTAAGAACTCAAGCAACAGTCAAACTCTTTAGGTTGAGCCCCAGCCCCTTAGTCACTTCCAAAGGAATAGTGGAAAAAGTGATTGACTTAGGACCAGTAGAGAGCTGGGTTCATTTCTTGTCTACATGTGCCTTAGTTTCTTCATATCCAAGGGAAGGAAAATACTGCTTTATTACTTATCTCACAGGCTTGTCAAGGGAAAGTGATTTTCCATGTACTAAATGCTATTTAAAAGGAGGTAGCTACTTGGATGAGTGGGGCAGTTTTAACAGAGAAGGAAAGAATATTGAGTCTAAAGTAAGATGAACTAGTTTCAAATCTTCTAACTGGCATTTATCTCTTCTACGTTTGGTAAATCACTCAGGCTACATGTCCTTCAATTTCATCCTCTAGAAAATGAGGACGTCAAAGTAGTTGTCCCATAAAGTCCCTTCTAGATCTGTCAATTATCCCCTGATACTCAAAATGGGTAAAATGGCCATTTTGCTTACATGCTTTGAGATCTTGGGATGTTTTTATAATTTATGATGGCCACTTGGCTTTTAGTATTTATGATATATCCATTTTACCACCTCATTTCACTAAAACCCGAATGTAAGTACTCTGCGGGTTGGGATGACTTTGTTTTTATCTTTGTGAACTCAGCTGCTTGCTCAGTACCTGGTCTATAGTAGGCCCTATTGAACTGAATTGGAATAAAATGAAATTCAATCATGTATCCAGAGATATTATGCCACTGGACACTCAACCAGAAGAAAACATTGTGCTTTATCAGTGATACTGCTACCTAACAACTACAAATGAATAGAAAAAAATACCCCTGGCTAGGGGTATTTCTTCCCCGTCTATTTTCCCTTAGTTGAAACTTGCCTTAATGAATAAATCCTCCTGCTTTATAGTGCCTGAAATACAATGGCTTTTTTTCTTTTATAAATGATTAATCAGCTGGCTCTTCAGTTGAAAAGAAATGGCTTTCATTGTTTTTTGAATGTTAAAAGGATGACCTTGTGAACCAAACAGACAACAGCAACAACAAAATGATTTCCAAGTGTAATACCTGCCATGTTTACAAATATAAACCTGGTGTTACTTCCTAAATCATGAATCCAGGACCACTGTGGGGGGAGGGGGAGGGGGAGGGGGAAGTGGAGGAGGAGGAGGGAGAGGGAGAGGGAGAGGGGATGGCGCTAGTATTTGAAGCCTGTGAAAGTGAAAGGAGGCAAACCTTTTAGAAAAGATCCCTGATTTGCTGCCCTTGAATTATATCCCAGGGGGCCAGGCCCTCCAGCCTCTTCCCCCCACATTGTGCTAAAGAGTCATCAAAGTCAGTCCATTGTCCTTGCGGACTCAAGAGCCAGGTTGTTTGGGTGAGTTATGAGGGTGCCATCTGCCAAGTGACAGATGTCTACGCAGGGGCAGTGCTGGCCAAGCTCATGTTTTGTTTATAAGGCCGGCTCTCTGCAAAGAATTCCTCTTTCTATTTGTCTAGAGCAAAGCCTAAAATAGCACTTCAACTCTACTGTGGGACTGATTTATATATTGTCCTAAGTAGCGTTGCGCTTTTCTCTTTCCCCGGGAGGGAGGCAAGTCCCCTTTAAAGGCTTGGTCTATTTTCCCCCATTAACTCTGTTTACTTAATGCAAATAAAAAGTGTACAACACCGTGGATTTTTTTTAAGGGTCAGTTTGTCATGAAGATCAGGCGAGTTTACAGTCGAAAACCATTTACAGCACCTGAAACATCTGTTCTCTCCTTTCATTCCTGAAATTCACAGTAGACCTGGGGCCGGGTTTCCATGGCGGCAGGAGTTGTTGTCGAAGTTATTTCTACAGCAAACAGACTTTGCCATTCTCATGCCTGTAGTGCAGGAGCTTCGTCGTTTTAAGCCTTATCTTGTGCTTTTCTTCTCCTTTTCTTTGATCTTCTGCCAGGGAATCTTAACAAAGGCAAAATGAATTCAGTGGTGTTGATCCATTTCAACTTTGGATTTTTAAGCTGAAAAAAAAAGAGGGAAAAAGAGATGGAAGGAAGGAAGGAGGGAGGGAGAGGGAGAGTGAGAAGGAGAGGGAGAGGGAGAAGGAGAGAGAGAAACCAAGGAAGGAAGAGGAAGGACAGAGAGAAAGAGACAGAGAGAGACAGAGAGACAGAGACAGAGAGAGAGAGAGAGAGAGAGAGAGAGAGAGAGAGAGAGAGAAAAGAAAGAGTGAAAGGAGGCAGCTAGCAAGTGCAGTGGATAAAGCACCATCCCTGGATTCTGGAGGCCCTGAGTTCAAATCTAACCTCAGACACTTGACACTTACTAGCTGTGTGACCCTGGGTAAGTCACTTAACCCTTATTGCCCCCAACCCTTCCAAAAGAAAAAAGAGTGAGAAAAGAAAGAGAAAAAGGAAGGAAGGAAGAGTAGGTATGACAAGTTCTTTTTCACTGCTGCCATACATACCTTGAATGCTTTTCTTCCTTGTCTCTGGAAAGCTTTCTGCTTTCCTGGCTCTCTCTAAACCCTACCTTCTACAGAATGCCTCTCCAGTGCCTTCCATTTGTGATTACCTACTGTTATATACTGCATTATCTTCTATTTATGTAATTGGCTGCATTTTATTTCCTCCATTGGAAGATGAGCACCTTGAGGGCAGAAACCATGTTTTGGCTTCTCTTTGTCCTCAGAACTTAGCATAAAATCTGCAACATAGGAAGTGCTTATGAAATGTTTACTAGTAAATGTTGTCCAAAAACTGAAATCTCAGTGACAAGGTCTTTTCCAGTTTTTGCCACATTATCGTCACAAGCTCATCTTTGTCAGAGGCATTTTCAAGACCAGAGTTAGATGTGAAGGCAGCACACTGTTCTAGCTAGACAGCATTTTTGTAAACCAAGAGCGTGAAAAAAAAAAAAAAAAAGCGGCTTTAAACGGGTTGAAGTATCCCAGGCTAAGGTTTCAAAGACGTAAGGCTTAAATCCTTCATGTTCAAGTTTCTTGTTAACTTCTTATTTTGTTCAGTGCCCCCCTCTCCTCCAAACAAATCCAAATGGCAAAAAATAGAAAATGGCAGAAAAAATGGGGAAAAAAAAGTTTGTTGGAAGCATGTTTTTGGTCTTTACCTACTGAGTTCTTCATGGGAGTGGCAATGAGTATTGATGAAAAAAGAGACACTTCGAACCCTGACTCCCTTAAAGGAGAGTACTAACATTACATTTATAGCTTCAACATCCCTGCTGGCTCAGCTCTGTTGTGACTGTTTATTGCCAGAGGGGATAGAAGAGTAAATTCTGGTCTGGGCAGTCATTCCAAAGGTGGTGAGGCCCCAGCAAGGGGAACTCATAGACTTCACCTGAGCCATGCCCTGTGTGTGAGGAGGGTGCCACCTACCGCTTTCAGACAGGTGCAATTAATATTAGAAAGGAACTTTGTGATGACATCACTGTATGGCTAAGGGCTTGGGACTGGGAAGTAGCAGACTTTACTGGTCATCTGCTCCAACTCTCTTATCTTACAGATGAGATAATCTAGGCCTAGAGAAGTGAAATAATTTGCCCAAGGTTATGCATGCAGTAAATTGGAATTTAACTCTTCTTGCTCCCCCTTTCTCCCTCCCACACTATTTCTTTGTACCACTCACTTTTTAATTTTTTTTTTTATGGAATAAAAGAAGCATTTCCATAGCACATATGTGGATTTGGTGGGTCTTCACCAGTCACAAATGAGTAAGAGAACTTTAGAAAGGGGTCTGAAAAGGAGGGGCTGATTAGAAGTATGGAAATAGGATCTAATGAAGAGCAATGAAAGGAAGTGAGGTTTATAATTCTTAGCTAAGAAAAGGGGAAGTTAAGAAGGAAACTGGATAAAATGTATTTCTCTTATTCAGAGAAGAATGTATTGATTATCTCCTCAGGAAACACAAGAAGAATCTTAAGTGGAATAATAAGACATTCACCTTTTAACCATAAAACTTAGCATGGCAGAGAGATGATTCTGGGTTCTTGAAGACAATGCCAGGAAAGTCAAGCTTTGGCAATCCTACTATTGATGAAAGCTTCAGGTTACAGGCTGGGTAACAAAATGTGTCTATTGTGAAGGATCAGCCTAGCTACATTTGGGGAGGCTGAAAACCAATTTAGCTTGTGCAGTGATGACCTTTTTGGACATAACATTCCTTTGGGGTTTTCTGTCAACGCGCAGAAGAGTTGCGATATGGTTTAGGTGTTTGTATTCATAAGGAATAAAATCACAGAGCCTTAAAGTAACAAGAGATCTAGTATCGATGTGAAGGGGAGCATGACTTGCTGAAAATGTTTTGAAATAACTTATACGTTGTCTTCCTTGATCTTTCTCTGTTGGTGCTAACCTTTGCAACTGGGATGTTCCACAGCACATTTCCTTATATTTTTAATGCATTTATCATCACATATTATATAGTACCATCAACATATGATATATTGTACATTGCATTTATCATGAAATATTGTATTGAACCATTTTATTCATCTACTAGATTGTAAACTTCTCGAAACACTGACAATGTCACAAACTTTTTGAAACTCTTGGCCATATGCACAGTGTTCTACACACAAATGGAATTTAATAATTGAAAATTTTTTTCTAAAGTATGTATTGACTCAGAACTGGGATTTTACTAATGTAGGGACATCCAGGGGAAAACTTGGTCTCCTAAGGAAGATGGGCAGATCACCACCAATTCTTTGCCTTATAGTTTTAGAAAGTTGCCTAGGGAACTGAGAGATCAAATAACTTGCTTAGAGTCACACAGCCAAACCCCTTCACTCAACCTAGGTTTTCTCATCTATGAAATGGGAATAATGAGAAAGTCTTTATGAGATTACTATGAGGTTCAATGAGCAGCTAGGTAGTGCGGTGGATAGAACACTGGGTTTGGAGTCAATAAGACCTGAGTTTAAATGCAGTCTCTCAGAAACTGACTAGCTGTGGGACCTTGGGCAAGTCACTTAAACTCTGTTTGACACTAGAGAGGGAAATGGCAAACCAATCCAGAATCTTTGCCTACAAAATCTCATGGGCAAAAGTCCATGGGGTTATGAAAAGTTAGTAACGACTGAACAAGAAGGTTCAGATTAAATGATAAATGTATTTTGTTGTTATCTTTTTTTTCTTACTTTTTTTAAGTTTACTTTTGTTGTGTTGTGTTTTAGAGACTTGGTCTCCTTATCTGGCCCAGACTAGTAGTGCTTTGGTCACTCAAATCCCAATAGTCCCATCATGCAAACTTTCCCTTTCTCCCCCCCCCCCCCCCCCCCCCCGACTTTGAATAATTCACCCTTCCTTAGGCAAATGTGTGACCTTCTTTCCAGAGAGCTTGCCAAATTTATGCCAGGCTTAATGTAGACACTGGATTGACTTTAGTTCTAGTAGCTTAAAACTCCCAAATCAAGATGTTCTGGTACCCTTCTTCTGCCATCCTACCCCTCTCCCCCCAATAAACACTCATGGCACCTTATTGCCTCTAGCATCAAATACAAACTCATCTTCTGGCCATTCAAAACCCTTTATAACATAGATTCCCCCATATTTTCCTGTCTTCTTACACCTTATTCCCCTCTACGTACTCATCAATCCAGAGACACTGGCCTCCTTTATAGTCTATGAATTAGTCACCCTCTTGGTTGTGGGCATTTTTCTCTGGCAGTCTGTTCCTCATGCCTGGAACACTCTCCTTCTTCATGTTCACCTACTGGCATCTTTTTTTTTCTTTTTTTTTTTGGTGAGGCAATTGGGGTTAAGTGACTTGCCCAGCGTCACAGAGCTAGTAAGTGTTAAGTGTGTGAGGCCGGATTTGAACTCGGGTCCTCCTGACTCCAGGGCCGGTGCTCTATCCACTGCGCCACCTAGCTGCCCCTCTACTGGCCTCTTTTTCAAGTACCAACTAAAATCCCATTATCAACAAGAAGTATTTTCCACCCCCTTTTAATTGCAATGTCTTCCCTCTGTTGATTGTTTTCTATTTATGCTGCATATCTTTTTTGTGCATATTTGTTCACTTGTCTCCCATGTTAGATTGTGAGCTTCTTGAGGGCAGGGACTGTATTTTCCTCATTTTTTATAACCTAGCACTTAGCAAATGCATAGAGTGAACACAGGAAGTGCTAAATCAATGCTTACTGACTGACTGACATAATAAATTTTCATAACATCATGTTCTAGAACTGGAAGGGACTTTAGATGTCATCTTGATCAACTACCTCATTATAACAGATGAAGAAAATGAGGCTCCAAGGTTTTTAGTGACTTGTACAAGATCACACAGCTAATAAGAGCAAGTCTTTTTATCCATTTCCTTTAACTCCAAAATCAAGTGTAATTTCCACTGTGCCACACTGAATTGAAGTATTGTACAAATGACAAGTATCATGGCAGTTATATACAAGGTTTGGGGGCACCTTGTGGGCTCTTGAAGGCACTAGGTGATCCCTAAAGTCTGATATGACTCTCATTTAGCATAGAAAGACATGGAAGACAGCTCCTTCAGAGTGTCATAACCTTTGAACATAGCATTTCTGAAGTGATGGTCACCATAATTAGAGCAACAGAAGCAATTCTGTGAAGCTGAAATACATAACACTGGAAATAGTATATAAATCATGGTGTAACCTTTAGACAGTCATAAAAGTTGGCAATGCAGAGTGGAGCACTATGGTGGCTCATGGGGAGAGCTGCTACAAAGCTGGCAGATTGGATTTCACTGCCCTCTGGTCTTCTCTTGCCCTTTCACTCTATTCAGGGTTAAGCACTTCTTTCTGGGCACTGATGATTCTGGTTTCCTGTCTCCTCGTCTCCTTGGTTCTTTTGGTGGCTATACCTCCAGCTTATGAAACAGCAGCAGGTGGGTGATTCCCCCTCCCCACCTCTTTCTTGGCCTAAAAGTTACCCTTATAACCTGAAATAAAATAGAGTTCCCCAAAGTGAGCAATTTATCTGCTATATATCAGCAGGAAACTTAAATTCATCTCCTCCCCTGTTGGATTAGCAAAATAATGGGGAAAAAAATGAATGTACTTTATATTGGGTTATACAATGAGCATCTTTTCATTTGAAAGGCACAAGCTGCCAATTTTAGAAATAATTAGTAGGATAAAAATATGATTTCGGGCTAGTTTACAAAATAGAAAGGCTGCAGAATAAATGCTGATTTTTATATTGCCCTCATTCTTTTCATACATAATCCTGACTGACATTTCATAACTCCCTCTAACATTTGCCAGTAAAAACTCGTATTTGTATGGTGTATTCAAGTTTGCATGGCATTTTACATGGATTGTCTCATTTGATCCTCGAAACAATTTTATTAATTTATTCTATTATTATTCCTATTTTATGGATGAGGAAACTGAGGCTGAAACAGGTAAAGTTAATTGCCTGGGGTCACACAGTTATGTAGTGTCCCAGTTAGGATTTGAACTCAGATCTTCCTGACTCTAAGTCTAGCACTTTATTGTTACCATGATCAAAACAATTCATCCTCTGAGCCTCAGTTTCCTCATCTGTAAAATGGACTATAATAATAGACCTTCTATTAAAGGATTGTTCTGTCAGGTGGTGCAATAGATAAAATCCAATCTCCAGGTGTAGCATTCTAAGTATTTTGCAAAACATAAAAATGCCATACAAGTAGTAACTATTATTATTAATATGGATATAATAATAATATTATAATAATCCTGAGAATCAAGTGCAATCTCTGGATGACAATTGGAGAATTACCTTGCCTAGAGTCACACAGTTGGTAAGTGTCCAAGGTAAGATTCCTGGCTCCAAGGTAATTGCCGTATCCATTATTCCATGTTGCCTCTAACGTAGAGAAAAGGCAGGGAGTCATCTACAAAAGACTTATTCTATAGGAAAACCAAAGAGAAATTCCTGGTGTTATTAAGCCTATGAAGTGAAAAGTGACAAACATATGCTTCAGTTATTTTGTGAAACTTTTATTCATAGACTAGAGAACATTAGAGCTTGTGGAGATCTTAGAGATTATCCCTTCCCACCCCCATATTTTATATATACACACAAATATATACATATATATGTCTATACATATATGCACGAATATCTATGTATATATACATATATGAATATGTGTGTGTGTGTGTGTGTGTGTGTGTGTGTGTGTATAGCTAAGGAAACAGAGAAAAAACGGTTAAGTCCCTTGGATTAGTAAACCTAGCTTCTAATCTTTCCTATAGATAATTCTAAAACCTTGAGTGCGCTGTATAATGTTAAAAAATACCAGTATAGTAAACAAGACTTTAGAATATGATGGTTTTATTAACCATTAAGAGACTATTGTAATCAATCTTTTATACTTTGGGTTTTAAACTCAAACATGAGCTGAAAACATAAATATTGAAACGTCTCTAAGGTTTGCTGTTCCAGAGATAAACACTTAATGGCTAGCCTAGATACATGGTATTTGCAAGTAACCTTCCCAATGGCTTTCTGTAACCCAAATTCCATTTGGACTTTATCTGGGAGCAATTCCCATTGCATTCTGGTGTCTGATGAGATCAGTTCTTTAGCAACTCATCCTCAGAACTGGGGGAATTCTTTTTTCCAATGTTGATTCTATCTAATAACGGCTGCCTGGATAGGTAAATCATGTGAAAACTTTTCACTTGTATGTTGCCAGGGAGACAGAGAGAGACAGAGAGACAGACACAGAGAGAGAGAGAGACACACACACACACACACACACACACACACACACATGCAGAGACACAGAGAGAGACAGACAGACAGAGAGAGGGAGACACAGAGAGAGGGAGACACAGAGAGAGGGAGACACAGAGAGAGGGAGACACAGAGAGAGGGAGACACAGAGAGAGGGAGACACAGAGAGAGGGAGACACAGAGAGAGGGAAACACAGAGAGAGGGAGACACAGAGAGAGGAAGACACAGAGAGAGGAAGACACAGAGAGAGGAAGACATAGAGAGAGGAAGACAGACACAGAGGAGACACACACAGAGGGAAACACACACAGACACAGACAGAGAGACAGACAGACAGAGAGACAGACAGACACAGACAGAGAGACAGACAGACAGAGAGACAGACAGACACAGACAGAGAGACAGACAGAGAAGAGAAGAGATATCTTTTACTTTATTGTTCAAATGAAGATTTTTTAAAATTAGAGATTCTTCAAAAACAAAGTGAGACAGAGCCCCAAATGGGCTTGGTGCTGTGCCTGTATTCAAAGATCCTAATAGAGTAGAATAAGAATTTTTATTATTTTTCAACATTTACTGTAGTTTTACCTTCAGAATCAAATAGCTCAAGAGATAACCTCTTTTGCTTTTGTGTTCTTGTTTAATTGATTGACCTTGGTATAATTGAAGTGGGCATAGTTCACAGGGCAGCCTACATCTAGTCTGTCCTTTCTCCAATCCATCTTTTGAGAGCCAGAGAAATTGATATTCCTAAACCAGCTCACTTCTCAGCTTAAGAAGCTTCAGTGGTTTCCTATATCTCATCTATCTCTCATGTATCTCTCTCTCATGTCTCTCTCTCTCATATGTCTCTCTCTCATATGTCTCTCTCTCATGTCTCTCTCTCTCATGTATCTCTCCATATCTATCTATCTATCTATCTATCTATCTATCTATCTATCTATCTATCTATCTATCCATCCATCCATCCATCCATCTATCTCTTTGTGTGGCATTTAAAGCCCTCTATAATGTGTTTCTAGCCTAGCCTGATTAGACATTTCTCTGCCTATATGTTAGCCAATCCACCCTATAAGCTGTTCTTCGTATATGTCATACATTCCATCAGAATAAACTCCTTGAGGGGGCTGCTAGGTGGTGCAGTGGATAAAGCACTGGCCCTGTATTCAGGAAGACCTGAGTTTAAATCCAGCCTCAGACAGTTGACACCAGCTATGTGACCCTGGGCAAGTCATTTAACTCCCATTGCCCCGCAAAAAACAAAACAAAACAAAACAAAACAAAAAACAAAGAAATAAGCTCCTTGAAGGCAGGGACATCTTCAGGTTTTTTTTAAAATAGTTAGCAGGGTGACATCAAATAAATTCTTATTGTTGGACTAGCCCCCTACCTACCTCCTAGTGAAAATATTTAAGACGAAAATTTGGGCTTTCATTCCTTTTACTGTTACTTTCTCTTGAATTTGCAAAAAAAGCCATATATTCACACAAAACCAAACTTCCCTATGCAAAGAGATTATTGTCATTTGATAAATGTACCCTATGTAGTTTACCAATGCTGATGAAGAACTAATGATGCAGACGCTCCCAATCTCTCCTCACCTCATACTTTTTTCTACCCTTGCCCTATGACTAATTCATTGTCTTTAAAAACTGGGGTAGCTGAATGCATGGTTGAGAGCAAAGGGTTTGAAAAAGTTTATGCTCTGTTCCTAATAGGTCAGGTTCTTCTACAGTAAATTCCAAGGATTTATCAATATTTTTAAAATGTGTTTGTAATAAGCAATTTTATAGCCTAGAGGAAAACACCATAAACTATGTTCCCAGGGCAAGTGCTTTTTATAATAAATTCAATTGAGAGGAGAAAGCCAGGAGCCTTCAGTACAAGGTCGGGAGAGCTAAGAAAGAACATCCAGGATACTGTAGGTCCAGTCAGTCTAGGTATGAGTCAGCTGCAAGGGAGGGATTTGATTAGGGGAGCATGCAAGAAGGTGCTGGCCCAGGGAGCTCACCTGGTCACTTCTCCTTTTAGCCCATTCTTCTTGCTAAATAGGTGCTACTCTCAATTGCTTCTACATGTTGATGCAGTAAAGAATACTAACCAATTCTTTGGGCCTTGTGGTCAAAGCCTAGGGCTAGGCCCCTAATTATTGTTATGTTGATAGATATCTGTTGGGAACTACTATGTCACTACCAATGTGTTGTCCAAAAATGGAATATTTCACCTGTGCTCAAACAGAAGCTAGATAACTATCAAGGAAATGATGGAAGGAATTATTGTATAGGATGGAAGTTTGGACCTGTTGACCTCTAGAATGCCTTTTTAAATTGACTTATTAATTCTATCTTTGTAGACAGTTTTGGGGGAATACAAAAGTAGTATATGACAGTAGCTTCAAGAAACTTACATGTTTGGTGAGGTAGGAAAAAACTACATAAAACAATGAAACAATACCATAGGCAGTATGGAATAAAAGGCAAATGTATGGTATTGATAATAAATGTGAAGTATAGCCAGGTTGCCCAAAATGCTTTGGTAAGAGCATTGTACTGGAAATCAGGATATCTAGGTTCTAGTTCTGTCTATAGGACTTATGTATTCCATGACACAAAAATCCCTTTGCTTCTCTGACCTTCATTTACAAAATGGTCATGAAGACTACTTCACCTCCAAGTTCACTTTACTTCTAATTTCCTGCAACTTTTTCTTTTGACTATTGTTTGTAATATGTGTCACATCTGCTGAGATATATTCACTCTTTGTCATTCATTCATTCATTTATTCACTCATTTATTCATTTGTTTATTTTTCCACACCATGGGACAGAATTTGAGAGTTTATATTGACTTCAACTTCCAAATCATCCAGTCCATACTTGCAAGAATTCCTAAGTACAATTATATTGAGAATTAAATTCTAAGAGTATTTATTTAAAGGAAATTTAACCAGTAAAAAAAAATGAGTATCTACTAAAGAGAAGGTTTTCAAGACCATGGTTATGTAGCAGGAAGTGGAGCTGGTCTTAGAAGTACTTATGCCAAAGGGGGAAGAACCTATTTGTACAAAATTATTTATAGCAACTCTTTTTGTCATGGCAAAGAATTGGAAATTGAGGGGATATCCATTAATTAGGGAATGACTAGACAAGTTGTGATATATGATTGCAATGGAATACTGTAGTGCTATAAGAAATATTAAGAAGTTTGATCTCGGAAAAACCTAGAAAGACATACAGGAAATGATGCAAAGTGAAGTGAGCAGAACCAAGAGAACATCGTACAAAGCTATAGCAATATAGTATGGTGATGAAATGTGAATGACAACTATTCTCAACAATATAATGATCCAAGACAATTCCAAAGGACTCATGATTAAAAATACTCTCTACTTCCAGAGAAAGAACTGATGGAGTCTGAATATAGATACAAATATACTGTTTTTCACTTTCTTAATTTTTTTCATGTTTTTGGTCTGTTTCTTCTTTTACAACATGACTAATATGGAAATATGTTGTGCATGAATAAACATGTATAAGTCATATCAATTTGCTTACCATCTCAGGGAGGGAAAGAGGAGAAAGGGAAGGAGATAATTTGAAACTCAACACTTTAAAAGAAAATTAATGTTCAAAATTGTTTTTACACGGAATTCAGAGAAAAATAAATTATTATTATTAATAATAATAAAATATATTTTTTTACAAAGAAGTATCCAGGCCAAATATTTCAAAATGAACAGAAAGATTTATCCTTGTGCCTTAGGGAGATGGAAAGTCTTTTAGGAACTATAGCATGGAAGTTAACTAGATTTTTCAATTATTGCTTATATTTCCTGCCTAAAAAAAGTACTCCTTGAATTCTCTGAAATAATCTGGGAAAACAGGGAGGTTCTGTAGCAACACTGAAGATGCTTGTTGGTACTGGGGGATTTTAAGGATTGCCTAATGTACTGGGGCCTCCGAGCTGGGCTAAGCTGTGTGGACAAAAACCCCAGGTCAAGGCCCGGCCATGAACACAGCTGGTAGGTGCATGAAAACCCTCATAGATGCTGGGGTTTGCTTCACCCAGCCTCCAGCTCTGCCAGGGGATCACAGTCTCAAGCAACTCAGGCGCGGCCAGCCCCGAGTTTTGCCTGAGAGCAGGTTAACAAAAAGGGGAGACGGCACAAAGGAGTTTGGAGAAGACAGTAAGAGAGAAGACAGACAGAGGAAGAAGCAGTACAAAGTAAGGGGCTTTTCAGGGGTTCATCTCTATGGTAATGAGAGAGCAGTAAAAGTGAAGTAGGGGAACCTGAGTGAAGGAGAAAAAGAGTTGGAGAAATTTGGAGCATACCCTAAGGCAAGAGGCAGCAATGGCCCTTATTATACTAAAAGAAGACAGGTTGTATAATTTGCATTTCTTTACCCTTATCTTTTACATTGATTTTTATAAATAAATTCTGCTTTGATTATTTAGTTAAGAAGATTCTTAATCTTTTGTTTATCAATTTGGGAGCAGTTTGGAGAAATTTTTAAAGGGCCTATACTAAGTTAATAGCAGTCAGATAGCCAGCCAGTCAAAAGTCCCCAGATTTAGTCCCCCAGTCAGATTGGTCCCACCAAATTAGGACAACTAGTTAAAATATTCTTACACAACCCACATTTTAAGAAGCTTTGGGGACAGCTAGGTGGTGAAGTGGATAGAGCACTGGCCTTGGAGTCGGGAGTACCTGAGTTCAAATCCAGCCTCAGACACTTAACACTTACTAGCTGTGTGACCCTGGACAAGTCACTTAACCCCAATTGCCTCACTAAAAAAAAAAAAAAATTAAAAAAAAAAAAAGAAGCAGCTTTGGCCTAGCTTCTTGCTTTCTAGTCATTAACTCATATTGATAATCTTCTTCTTCTTCTTTTTTAATTTTGGCAGGGCAATGAGGGTTAAGTGACTTGGCCAGGGTAACACAGCTAGTAGGTGTCAAGTATATGAAGTCAAATTTGAACTCGGGTCCTTCTGAATCCAGTGCTGGTACTCTAGCCACTGTATCACCTAGCTGCCCTACCTATTGATATTCTTTCTCTCAAGCAAGTATATTTCTTAGCTACTGAATCTTGCTCATAGCCAACATGGATCTCTCTGTTGCCCTTTTAGTGATCTCCACCTACATGTCTACATGAAAATTACAGAGGGGCAGATTTTGAATTGATCTTAAGAGGAAAAAAATATTAATCAGAACTGTTCAAAGATGAAACAGGCAGTAAGTTCCATAACAGTGAAGCTCTGTGTGGTTGCTTCTTGGGCTTGCTGTAAGGGGAAGGGAAGGATTTCTATTAAGGACTAGATAATCTCTGGGGTATCCCAACTCAGAGATTTATAATTCAAACAATTCCTCACCTTAAGGTGCCTTATATAACCAAATTCTCTCTTCCTCTGTCTTGTAGCTCTGTCCTTATTTCCTGGATATCTGGACTCTGTTTGTCATGCTTTCCTCTGTACTGGGCTAAAGTTTCTGGGCTATAGACTGACATCTCTCTTTGTCCAGGAAATGTAGCCCCATTCTTCTTTCCCCTCTTCATGCATGCTTAGCCTGGAAGACTTAGGCATCACTATTAAAGGCCCACTCTAGGCCTTACCCCTAGTGACCAATGTGGTTATTTTTTTAGCCTAAAGTCTCCCTGAGCTTGTCTGCTAATACAAAAGCTCTTATTCATTTCCACAACTGAACAGAAATAAGCTTTTGCTGCAGCATGTAACAAGGTCATTATTTCATTTTTTTATTTATCATGAGTTTTTATTTGTTGCAAGCTGTACTTAAGACACTAGTTTTGATGTACAATAGAAAGAAGATTAAATGCAGCCAAAATCCAGTGGAGATAATGAACATAACATCTATTGATTACCAGGCAAAAAACCCTTCCCTGTTAAAGTTTTATTTATTCAGATGTCTCTGATAAATTGCAATGGTTGTGTATTTACCTAAACCTAATGTTCAATAGAATAAACATTAAATTCAATTATATTACCATGTGAAAGAATCTCAGAGATCTATTCATATTCCTGAATTATAGGGTTAATCCTTTAAATGCATATTAAGTTCTATCAAAACTCAGAATTACCTCAAGTATAAATCAGGGCAGTTCAATTGGGCATACAGTTAAGGAACATCCATAAATATAATTCATGGATCTTAAATAAAAGTTTGTTTTGCACAAAAGTATATAAGATATACTAAAAAGTCTCTAACATTCAGTCATTTTCAGTCATTTCCAACTCTTCTTAATGATTCCATTTGGGGTTTTCTTGGCAAACATATTGGAGTGGTTTGTTATTTCCTTCTCCTGCTCATTTAACAGATGGGGAAATGGAGGAAAACAGGATTATGTGACTTGTCCAGGGTGACATAGCTAATAAGTGTCTGAGCTAGATTTGAATTGGGGAAGAGGAGTCCTCCTGACTCTAGAACCAGAACTCTATCCACTGTGCCACCTAGCTGCCCATTAGAAAGATCAGTCTCTTTTAGATTATTATTCATATAGTTATATTCATCCCACCTTTACTGAAATGAATAATTTTTTTTCCTGAAAATAGCCATCAATCATTAAACTAATAAGTATTTATTAAATGTATACTTTGTGTTAGGTAACATGTTGTTTCTGCAAATACAAAGACAAAGATGAACCATGATATGTAGTTTCATATAGCTACCTTACCTTGGAGTTAAGAAGAGCTGTGTTCAAGTTCTCCCTAGCGGTGTGATGCTGGCTTTATTACTACTTCTCCTTCTTTTCCTACTCCTTCTTCTCTTTCTCCTCCTCCTCCTCTTCCTTTTTGAAGCAATTAGGGTTAAATGAATTGCCCAGGGTCATACAACTAGGAAGAGTCTAAGACTGGATTTTAACTCAGGTCCTCCTGACTCCTGAGGCTGTTTTCTATCCACTGAGCCACATAGATGCCCAATCAGTAGGTTCTTTCCTTCTCTAAGTAATTATTTAAACCTAAATTCTATAGAGTTTTGAAATTCATTAACGTGTTTGTACTTTGGTAGTTCTCTAAACCAGTGTAATCACAGGTCTGGATGCCCTGTCTTCCTGCTCAAGGAATCATAGAATGCCAGAATTGGAAGACAATTCATTAATCAATCAATCAATCAATTAATCAATCAATTAATTAATTAATTTTTATTCTTAATTTTTCATTCGTCCATCCATTCAACAAGCATGAATTAAGCACCTATTATATATATTAAGCACTATGAATACAGAGACAGATACAAAACTGATCTTGCCCTCAAGTACTTTATATTCTGTCAAGTAGATATAACAGTTTCACTGAGAAGCAAATGTACCATTTATACAAGATGAATATACCTTAATTGGAGTGTGGACTCATGGGGAATCAAGGAAGGATTCGTGAAGATGACCCTTTGCTATTAAAAGAATAATTTGGATAGTTGTAAAAATTCTTTCCTCAGCTTTTCCTGCATAGTAATGAATGGATTTTTAGAATACTATTAAAGTTTATAAACATACATGTATACATACGTACATACACAAAAGTGTTCATATGTACACATATCTACAAACATATACATTTTTATACACTTGCATTTGTACACATGCATATGAGTATCTACACATATGTTAAAGGCCAAAATTCTAGCTATTCTGTCTAAAATATCTAATGAGTGGTCGCCAATAAATTATAAGCTTTAGCAAGAGTTAGACTTTTAAGCATTTCTTAAGGAGAATAAGAATTTGGTAAAGAGAGAGAGAAAGGCCTACATTCATCTATCTATTAAAGGGAGCATGCATTTCTAGCTCCACTCTCTGCCAGAGTCCACAGGAAAAGAGCCCCAGTCAGAGCGCCAGACTCTTCCTTCTTCCTCCCACCAGGAAACATCACTTCCTGATGCCAAAGAAAAGATTCATGGTCTTGCCCTCAAAGACCTTCACCTCATGGGCAGAGCTTTTCTACAGTAAGTCTCCAGCAGGTGGCACATTCCAATCGTTACACATACATATGTGTACATATCATGTGTGGATGCAAACATGAATATATATGGCTTGTACTGGGGAATGCTGAACTGCAGTGATCTAAGATGATCTTGTGTTACCACAAGCCTGGCACCAATTTGGGTAGCTTTTGAGATCAAGGATCACTATGTCATCGTTGGGTTGCATAAACCCAGGTCAGAAAAGGAAATGGTCAATGTTCTTGCCCTCTTCAACAATGAGTATTTATCTATATAAATACTCTTTCCCCACAATAGAATAGTTCCTTGAGGACTTGGATGGGTTTTGTCTTTGTATTTGTATTCCCAGTGTCTACTGTAATTCCAGTCCCAAAACCCATTGCTTTGAGACTCTCTTTGTATTGGTAAAAATCAATGCTCTAAGCCTGCATTAGAGGTTGTCAAGAAGAAAAGAATAGAACGTTCTCCAGTCCTTTTCAAATTCTGTCTCTTCAAGTCCTTTCAGGTGACTTCAGGTGCTTCTGGCTTTCATCTTTGAAAGAGAAGCTGGAATATTCCAATCTCACTTTAGGTTGCTGAAGAAAAAGACTCCAGAAAGAAGGCGACATGAGAGGAGCTGGCAGTCTCGCTCATACCTCCTTCCCCAAATTGTTGCACTAGCAACTCCATGGAACTTCCCCTTGGATGAGATCTGGGAGTCTCTTGATTAAGCTGAGTTTTTCACTCCCAGTGAGAGAGATCCTTCACTCTGTGTTATCTGGTATAAAATCTCTGATGTATTCTTCTCTCATTTCTATTTTGGTTGACTCGGCTAACTGGATTTTTGTGGTTTTCTGTGTTCATTGTAAAACTGCTATCTGGTGGGAAATGGGTCAAGACCTGCATATAAAGCTTGGGGTCAATTTGAACCCTTCCCTTCCCTTCCCTCCGCTCCCCTTCCCTCCCCCCACTTCAGTCCATCCTCTCCAGGTATTGGAATTATTTTCTTTAATTGCATACTTGATCATGGTTACTTCATTAATCATTAAACAGTAGTCTCTCATTGTCTCTAGAATAATTATAAATTCTCTTTGACTTTTAATACCCTTTACAACCTGACCTGCTCCTATATTTTTAGAATCAATATACTTTACCTCCATCCCCTTCCCACACTCTACAGTCAAACCAAACTTGCCATCTACCTATTCCTCAGATGAAGCATTCTATTGTTCATCTTCATGCCTTGGTATTGGCTGAACTTTAAGCCTAGAATGTACTACTTCATTACCTTGGCCTCATAGAATTTGACCAGTACTCTCTATATGACTCAGCAAGTCACTTAAGCACTATCTACTCCAGACAATGTTCTAAGATAATAAATATAAAGTATACACTCATCTGCATTGGTGGAATGGGTTCCTTCACTAGAAGATCTCTAGACCATAAAATTTTTTCACTCACAACCCCTTTTCACCTGAGAAATTTTTACATGACTCCAAATATATTGGTATATATAATAAGTATACATGACCTTTTCCTTTTGCCAATGCTTTTGTGACCTCCACATTCAGTTATGTGACCTCATCTGTGGTCATGGCCCACAGTTTAAGAAACTTTGCTCTATACAAATGACATTACAGTTTTAGTTTTATAAAAAAGGTGCCACCTATGCTGCTAGACACTGGAGATACAAATACAAAATTGGGAAAATTTCCACCCTCGAAGAGCTTACAGGGAAAGCCATGTATTCACAGAAAAGTAAATATAGGGTACACAGATACAATTTTTTTTGATTTTTTGGGGGAAATTTATATGTGGGAGACTAATAACAAAAGGAATCTGGAAGGACCTCTTGAAGAAGATGACACCTGTGATGAATCTTTGAGAATATTAGGGTTTCAAAAATGGAGGAGGGAAAACATTTCAACCATGAATTTGTTCCTTTTCAGTATGTAATGATTCAAAGACATTTATCACCCTCTTTTATACAAAATCCATTATTTTCAATGGAGGACAATTTGAATGACACTTGGTGGATTTTCTTTTTCTTTTACACAATCTATGAAGAAAGAATTTGCTAAATATTTTAATGATATAATCAAGGCTGAGGGGCACAGTTCCATCTCCTACCCTTATAAACATGGTTACATTGAAAAATACAAACCTACTTTGAAGACTATGTTCTGAACATTGGTTAAAAGTAAGGGGAATTGAAGCGTCCCAATTATGGGTGAATCATCTATTAAGGAGACTATCTCTGTTTTCATTACTTTAATAATGGTAAAACTAATACTTCTGAAGTTCTTAAAAGTTTTCTCATAATAAATTTGAGAGATATGTGGTACAAGAGCTTTCAGCTCCATTTTACATTGGAGGAAACTGAGGCTCTTAGAGATTAAGTGACTTGCCCACAATCTAAGGGTTGGATTTGAATCCAGATTTCTTAAAGTCAAATTCAGTGCTCTTTCCAGAATGTGATGGGGTCCCTCAATCATTACCAATAAGTTGGAGCTACTGTGTTTACTTAGTGAAAAAAATGTATTATTTCTTTATTTTAACATTCTTTTTAAAATGTTGAGTTCTGAATTATCTCCCTCCTCCTTCTCCCTCCACACCCATTGAGCAATACAATATCAATTACACATTTTAATCATGAAAACATATTTCCTTATTAGTCATGTTACATAAAAATCAAGAAAAATAAAGTGAAAAAAACTATTTTTTTAAATTTTGCACTCAGATTTCATCATTTATCCCTCTGGAGGGAGATAGCATTTTTCATCATAAGTCCTTCAGAATTGTCTTGGATCACTGTGTTGATTAGAGTAGCTAAGTCTTATATCCTGAGTTTACTTTAAAGTAATAATATGATCCATTTTTACAAAGATTCTCTAAATCAATATTCCTTCATCAGACTAATGTTCCCTACACACAGCTTTTTCCAAAAGCATTGAATTTGGAGTCAGGAGATATTCAACTTTGAAGCCCAACTCAGATAATTGATTATTATCAATCAGTATTAACATAGACAAGTCAACTAACATCTGAGACTTCAGTTTCCTGACCTATAAAATTGGGACAATACCTATAGAACTATAATCTAGTGGATTGATGTGAGGCTCTGAAAACCTGAAAAGACAATATAAATACAAGTTATCCATAATTCATTAGTGATTTCATTCATACAGAATTACTTCAAATTATCATGGTATATGGTATCATCTTTTGAGTCATCCAGAAAGAAGTACATTAGGTAACATGTTGGAATCACTATAATTATGTCCTGGGAATTAAGTTCCCTTCTTTGTTTTGGTTATTTTTGGGTGGAGAAGGAGATTTTATTTCTAATATTTCATTTTCCCATCTACCTTCTTTGTCTGATCTAGCTGCCAGTAAAAAAACAAACAACAAACAAAAAACAAAACAAAACCCTCTTTTCCCTAAATTATGTCTTGTTATTGCATAGCTGTGGATTTAAGGAGTTTGAAAGGAACGTAAAAAATTTATGATGTAACTAGAAGACATCATTTCGTTAATTTGGGTTCTATTATCTATCTTCAATATACACTGACTGGGAGTTAAGGTATCATTTTAAATTAAGCAAATATGCATTGAGTGCCTATTACAGAAAGAAATATGTTAGGTGATAGGGATAGAGGAATGATAGGTAAATATTCCCTCTTCTACAGCTTATAATCTATACAACACACACCCACACAAGTATAGTATATGAAAAATAAAGGAGAATTAATAATGAGGAAGAACATGGAATAATTCACCATCACTGGATTTATTATTGTCACAGTGGCAATGGTCAGTCAATGAATATCTCATTAAGTATTTATCATGTGCCAAGCAACTCTCTCTCTCTCTCTCTCTCTCTCTCTCTCTCTCTCTCTCTCTCTATATATATATATATATATATATATGCTAAGATTTGCAAAGTTCTTTACAGAAAGTATCTCATTTTATTTTTATAGCTATATGTGGTACGTATTATTATTGTCTCTTTTGTATATAATTAACCTGGGTTACCTACATGGCATGGAGCATGTAGATGTGCTGGGCCTGCAGTCAGGAAGATTCATCTTCCTGATTTACAATCTGGCCTCAGACACGTAATAGCTGTGTAACCCTGGGCAAGTCACTTAACTCCGTTTAACTCAGTTTCCTGAACTATAAAATGAGCTGGAGAAGGAACTGACAAACCCCGCTAGTATTTTTGCCAGGAAAACTTCAAATGGGGTCACAAAGAGTAGGACACTGAAGTGACTGAAAAACTGAGGCTAAGTGCCTTGCCTTGGGCCACTGAACTAGTAAATGTGTGAGGCTGAATCAGAACTTGTATCTTTCTGACTCCAGGTTAATGCTGCATCTAGTACGCTACCTCCTTGGAGTGAGCTGGGAACAGAACGTTTTCCTTTGTCCCTAGCAAATTTTACTGTGTTTCATGCAGTATCATTATTAACCCAGAAGTTTCAGATGTAAGCACATTATGGAATAGTTGACATTAAAAAAAAAAAAAAAAAGAATTGCACTTTCAAAACCAGATATTATCAGGGACAGCTAGGTGGCGCAGTGGATAGAGCACTGGCCCTGGAGTCAGGAGTACCTGAGTTCAAATCTGGCCTCAGACACTTGACACTTACTAGCTGTGTGACCCTGGGCAAGTCACTTAACCCCAATTGCCTCACTAAAAAAATTTAAAAAAATAATAAAAAACAAACCCAGATATTATCTCCTTTCTTTTTACTTCTCTAGGAGTCTCTAAGACTACTGAGTGACAATTTGTATGGATATAGGTTTGAATTGTTTATGAAACAACTATCATATTTTTTGTAATAGAAGAAATCATGGATGTGAATGAATCTTATAAAAAACAACTGATGTAAGGGGCATCTCAGGTACCAAAATGACAAGGAAAAGAGCACATTGTTATTTTTACTCTTATGAGAACATATTTCCCAAGTCACCTAAGACAAGGGACTCTCTGACCTAGCAAACAATCTCAGCAGCAGAGGCATTCAGAGTTGAAGGTGAAAAGACCCGTGGATTTGACATTTGATGTATACAACTGGGAAGCTGAAAAAAGGGGAAGCCAGTGCTCTTCAATGTGGTAGAGAATGGCCTGGGGTCTTATCGCCACAATGCTTAGATAAAAAAAGACCCCACTCACTTTCCTGTCATCCCAATGGAGCTGCTCTCTCCCTTAGGGACCCTGGGGAAATATGGTGCTGGCGATTTTCCTCTCTGCCTATCCCACACACAGTGCTTCAGATTGTGGTTTACTCTCCACCCCCTATTTCACTCTGGGAAAAAAAAATCAAAAAAGGCCTGCCTGGGAAATGACTCCTTGTTCCTAGGCCAACCCAACTCTGGACATGGTCTAAAGAGATTAAATCAACATTAGATGAATAGCTCTACACAGCTCCCGTGCCAACAGCAGCCAGATCACAGTGGGTGGCACTCAGCCTATTTCTGTAGAGAAAGAGATCTCAGAAGACACACAAACACAGCCATACATAGTTTGGCCCTCTCTACCCTCCCTTCATGCCCCACTTAATTTATTGGATTTTGGCCGTGCTGGGGGAGTTGCTTTGGAAGGTTCTGTTTTTAGTTTCTGCCCAATAGAATTACTTCTTTCTCCTAGGCTTGATGCAATGAAGATGTGATGATCTCCAACTTTGTGGTTTTACTCTGAATCTCCTGTGAAACTCTTTTCCTTGACCACCAATCCCCAATTCTCTGATCTTTCAGACCAACCCATCTCCATGCCAGCTCTCCCCTGGTCCAAGCTCCCTCTTCCTTACCCATTCAGTGTGCCCTCTGGAGACTCCATTCTTCTTTTTTTGTTTTGTTTTGTTTTTTGTTTTTGCGGTCAATGGGGGCTAAGTGACTTACCCAGGGGCACACAACTAGTAAGTGTCAAGTGTCTGAGGCCTGATTTGAACTCGGGTCCTCCTGAGTCCAGGGCTGCTGCTTTATCTACTGTGCCATCTAGCTGCACCCCCATTCTTCTTTTAATAAATTGCCCTCAAACACTGCCATACTTCCAAAAATTCATTTTTATATATTTTTATATGTAATTGTTTATATACATATGTACATATATATACATATATGTATACACACATACATATGTACATACACACAATTATCTATGTATATTCACACATATATACATATGTATACACTATATGTGTGTGTATATAAATGCATATATAGACACACACACACACACACACACACACACACACACACACACATATATATAGTGTTCTCCCAGTGGAATATAAGTTCTTTGAAGACAGGTTCTCTTCCATTTTTAACTTTGTAACTCCAGTGCCTAACACAGTGCCTTGCAACTAGATATTTGATAAACACCTAGTGAACTGAACTCAGATGAATAAGAATGCCTTGATACAAATTGCACAGTCCTTTCTTTAAGGCTTGGCAGAGCACTAAGGGAAAATAAATTTGAATCTAGAAGCAGCCTCAGAAGACATCTGGTGCAAAACTTTTAGATTATAGATAAAGGACTCAGAGACATTAATGATTTGACCAAAATATTGTAGGATTTGAACTGAAGTCCTCCAGCACACTTTCCAATGCCCCACAGTGACCCAGGTGATGCAAATGAATAAAACGGCAGTATTTAATGCATACTCTTAAAACATTTCCTATATCAATAACATCACAATTCTGATTCAACAATCCAAAATCCAAACAAACAAACAATGCATGAGAGAAATTTATTTTTTACTTCTCAATAAGAAATGCCTAAGGAAGGGATGAACCAGAAGAAACAAGGCTGTATGTTTTTTTTTCATGTTTCATATGAGATCAATGGTAGGTGGAGTCACTGGTGCAAGATCTGGAACCAATGTGCTTTGTCTTTTCCTTAATTGTAATCACATTGATGGTGTTGGAGTCATTTGGTTTTATGGCACTGTTGTATCATATAATTCCAGAGGAATTCCACTGTAATTTAGCATTAATGATAACCCTGCTTGTCCTAGGTAGATTATAGACAGCTATTGCCATAAATCCCTCCACCTGTCTTGACTAGTGGATTTCATTAGTCCTTTCTAACTGCTGGTTTCTATCACCTGGCTCCATAGAGATAATGCCAGTTCCTTTCCACAGCTGGCCATGCCACTGAGAAAATGATGACGTTCCCTAGCATTCTTTCAAAATGCCCCTAGAGAACCTGAGCCCTGCCTTTGTCCTTATGCAGAATAATGGCTTTGGGCTTCCTATGACAAGGCCCAAATTTGTTGGGGAAACTGCGTAATGATTTTCAAGTGAGGCAGGACCCTGAAATTCCGTTCAGCAGAGGGTATGGCCTCATTTTGTCTTTGCCCCAAATCAAAACCTGGAAAGGTAACAGGGATGGGGTGGGAGAGGGAACTCTCACCCAATCCTAGCTCTCGTCGGAATCATCAACACTTTCCTAGCCTTTGAAGGTATTTGGTAGCCCATAGCTTTTGTTCAGACAACTGGAAGCTCTAAAATAGTCTTCATTCACGTCCTCACTTTTTCTTTGTTTTATTCTCTGTGACACCTAGGATTGTGTTTTATTTAATTTAAATCAAAACAACATGAGGTTGGTTATGTGACTGATTTTTTTTTTAAATGGAAATTGTGCTTACAGTGATGCAGCTTTTATCTTGAGAAATGCTGAAGCAGTTTGTGGAGTCTCATTTGCTAAATATCTTGCCGCTGTTCGTGCCATTGAATGGAATATATATATATATATATACACACACATATAAATATGTGTGTATGTATGGGACACCTCTAGAGACGCAGGCGAGAAGCATTAGGAAAAGGGCCATGCAGGAGAGGCGATTTCTTCAAAAGCTGGTTGAAGATAACATTCCTATTTACTGAAACACAGCAGGGCCCCAAATCTTATTGTGATTTTATGCCATTAAAGAGTAAATGCCTTAAAAGTGCACTGTTGCTCTTCATTTGTTTCTGAATCTTTGGGACCCCATTTGGGGTTTCCTTGGCAAAGTTACTGCACTAGTTTGCCATTTCCTTCTCTAGCTCATTTTACAGATGAGGTAACTGAGACAAACAGGGTTAAATGACTTGCTCAGGATAGCACAGCTAGTAAGTGTCTGAGGCCAGATTTGAACTCTGGACAATGACTCTTTTTGACTCCAGGCCTGACTCTCCATCTACTGTGCCACCTAGTGGACTCGGGCTTTGGAGACAGCCTGCATATTATTGTTATTGATGATGATGGCGATGATGATGACATGATCATAATAATGATGACTAACATTTATGTATGTGCTTATGATGTGACAGGCACTTTACTAAGCACTTTATAATCATGATATCATTGGATCTTCACTACAACTCTGGCAGGTAAGTACTTTATTATTCCAGTTTTATGGTTGAGGAAATTAAGGTAATCAGAAGTTAAGTAACTTGTCCAGGGTCATACAGCTATTAAGTATCTGAAGCAAAATTTGAACTCAGGTCTTCCTCAGGAAGGTGCTTTGTGACATATCACTCTACTCATTACAAAATGACCAAATTCTCATGTCTCGAGAATAGTTTTGAGAGCCTATGCATGCATATGCATTATATGGTGCTATGTATGTGTTTACATGTATAGACATACCTATATGATAATACCCTTTAACATAATATATGTGTATATAAGTACATAACTATGAGTTTATAAGCATACACATAGTCTTATGTTTGTGTCTATGTATGGATACACTCATTCATATGTCAAACCACAGATGGTTGTGAGCCTAATGTTTATTTCTGAGAAAACCCTGGAGTATAATCTTGTAGTATGGGGTCATTCAAGAAATGGTTGATAAACAACTAAAATAATGAGAAGCGATTACAAAGAACCAGTGTGGCTTCATCAAGAGCAGGCCATGCTAAACTAAACTTATTTCCTTTTTTGACAGGGTTATAAAACTAGCAGGTGAGAGGAATGTGGCAGTTAGAATTTGTAAAGATTTCAGCAAGGCTTTTAATAAAGTGCTTCACAATATTCTTGGGGTGGGGAGAGGCAAGATGTGGATGAAACCATAAAACAGATAGATTTAGGGGCTAATTGGATGGTTGGACTCAGAAGGTTGTATTTAATGGATCAATGTGGATGAGACAGGAGATTGTAGATGGAGCACCCTGGGGACTTATTCTTGGGCCTGAGATGTTAAACAGGTTTATAAATGACTTTGATAAAGGCAGAGATGGCAAGCTTATCAACTTCGCAGATAATACAAAGATGGATGGAATAGGCAACTCACTGGATGGGAGATTAAGGATCCAAAAGAATTTTAATAGGCTGGGTCATTGGGTTGAATCTAATATATTGTAATTCAAGAAGAATAAATGTAAAGTCATTGATCCTCTTCAAAAACAAAAAACAAACAAGGCCAAAGTCTCAACTGAGTGTAAAATAATTCTCAAATACAAGATAAAAAGAGAGGCATGCTTTGGTCTCAGTTTGCCTGAAAAAGATCTGAGGGTTTTAGTGGCCTTCAATCTCAATTTGAATGTGCAGTGCTATGTGGCAGCTAAAATAGCCAACATGATCTTCAGTTCCATTAAGAGAGACCTAGCTTTCAGGAAGGAGGAAGTGATCATCCTTTTGTACTTAATGTACAAAAGTCTTATTTTTATACTGTGCTTATTTATGAGCGATATAATTTGAAAAGGACACGAGAAACATCCAGGGGGAGAGAGAGCAATCAAGAAAGTGAAAGGCTGAATTCATGTTGTATGAGGATTGGTTTAAGGAACTAGGATGCTTCATCTGAAGAAGAGAATAATGGTGGTATGGGATGTGGTATCAAGTCAGTATCCAGGTTTCTGTAATGCAGCTGTCAAGATAAAGGATCAGACCTGCTATCTTTTCTCTGAGAGTATGGGGACAGAAGTAAAGAAGCAAATTTAGCTTTTATGTCAGTAAAGAGTTCCCATCTATTAGAAATGTCCCAAAGCAGGATGTGCTGCATGAAGAGGTAGTTGGGTTCCCCTTCCTTGGATTGCTTCAAACAGAGGCTAGAGCCTTTTAAAGGATTCATGATTTTTTTCATAGCAGTTAAACCCCATTTCCCTGATGGACATATAGCATAATCTTTCTATAAATTAGTAGATCATTTCTGCATGCTGTTATGCATATTACATAGACATACATTTATACATGTTTATGTCCATCTATCCATCTGGCTGCCTATCAATCTATCTCTCTGTCATCTCCCTCTCTCTCTCTTTCTCTCTCTCTCTCTCTCTCTCTCTCTCTCTCTCTCTCTCTCTCTCTCTCTCTCTCTCTCTCTCTCTTTCATTTTACATTGATTCAAACTTGGTAATGAAGCCTATCACTTAGTCAGCCAAGACTTTGGCTAAGACCCACATAATCCATCACTGGGTCCATATACAGCACTCTAAAAAATGACCAGATTCATCATTTACTCAGTTCAGGGAATTCCCTTTGCCACTACATATCAGAGGTACTTCCATAACTCTGTGTGTGTGTGTGTGTGTGTGTGTGTGTGTGTGTGTGTGTGTGTGTGTGTGTGTGGGCATGCATATGTGCGCACATACATATGCATGAGAGAGAGAGAGAGAGAGAGAGAGAGAGAGAGAGAGAGAGAGAGAGAGAGAGAGAGAGAGAGAGAGAGAGAGAGAGAGAAAGAACCTGGACTTTAACCAGTTGAATGACTGGCCCTTGGTCATATATTTAGTATGTGTCTTTGAAGCAAGATCTTTGTGCCTTCAAACCATTCTGCCATACTGCCTCACATGTGCTAGAGTCAGGTCAAATTGCTATTCATTTATTAAACAACTAAAATGTTCTAGTCTGGGGATAAAAAAAGACAACAATAGTTTCTCTCTGGGTCTCACAGTTTAATGGGGAAGTCACAGCCTAATAGGGTACTACACTGGATTGTTGTAATAAAATCAGGACCAAAGTTTCTGCAACCTGCATTCCATCACTGCATGGCATAGACAGCATTTTTCATTTCCTGCTGTTATAATGTACATCACTTCCTCCTTTCCTGCCCCTGTTATCTACTTTGCCATCATGTAGAAGCTGTGTTGGATAGGGTCAGGATTCTTTTTCCATTCTACTAAATTTGACAGTAAGGAAAAGCAATTATGGGACAAATATATTTCCTTAAACAAAAATTCCACAGCTCCAAAATAAGATATGGAGTTGCAATTTTCCCTCATTGTTAAAAGATTCCTTATGAAAGAAAGGGAGCACTTTGTAAGAAGCCAGGTAAAAGATATTTAGCTAGGAGTAATGTCCTTATTTCCTTAGAGGGATCCAAATGCCTTTTTTTCTTGAGCTATGGCAAAAAGTAGAATACAACAGGTGTATGGACTTTTGAGTCTATGTAAACAAAAATGAATGCTTTTTCAAAAGACTTTGAAAAGGTCTCAGTGCAAAAATACCAATTTTAGGAATTTGTATTGGAGAAAATGATTTCCCCTTGCATTATGTCATTATGCGACAGGTAATTATTGCATTATTAAAGGTAATATTTGACTTTTAATAATCCTGGCATCTGAATAGTTATTTACTTGTCCATTTCAGGATTTGCTAAACTCTGTGTATAGGGTCTTATGAATGTCTAATAAAAATGACATTTCCATATTATTTCTACATTAAAGTAGCTTTCCTGAAAAGCCCTTTAAAATTGCAGACCTGTTCAGTTAAAAAACAACACAAACAAACAAAAAACACCTATTAAGGATCTGGAGAAGAGATAGATATATCCCTCCTATTCTGGACACTATGGCTGAAGAGAAGTAATGGTCCAGTCTGAGTTAGGAGCATTTTTGCTAACCAAAACCAGTAGTACCTATTAAGAATTTAATTATTAATTATGACTGTAGTAATCAGGGAAGGTAATATTGTAACATTCTTAAACTGTGGGTTGTGACCCCACAAGGGGTCACATGACTGAATGTGGGGGTAGTAAAAAATCTGGAAACAGTAAAAGCTTATGTATACCTCTTTTATATATCTATATACCCAGGGTCAAGAAAAATTTCTTTGGGGAAAAGGAGTCACAAGTGGAAAAAGTTTAAGAAGCCCTGGTATAGTTTATAGACAGACAGATAGATATATAAATACATAGATATACAGATAGATGATATATAGATATATAGATAGTTGATAGATACATAGATACATAAATACATAGATGATAGATAGATGTTGATATAGATATAGATGAAGACTTTGAGGGCCACACAGATCCATACTAAAGATGATAGGGAGTCCTTGTGCTTCTCTGAAGAGGACAGTGGAATTTGCAAGTTAAATGATCCTCTGTTAGTCCTCATCTTTCTTGACCTATCTTTTTGACGTTGTTGACCATCATCTCTCCCTGGATACTGTCTCTTCTGTGGCTTCTCTTTGCATACCTTCTTTCTGTTCTCTGTCTCCTCCTCTCCAGTATATTTTGATAAATCATTTTCCATGACCCTCTCCTACACCTCTCAATACTCTCCTAGACCTCTTCTCTTCCTTCTCTATATTTTCTCACTTGGTGACATCTTTAGCTCCCATAGGTTTTAATTTTTGACCATATGAAAATTACACCAAGTTCCATATATTCTACCATAATTAATTTCCTTAGCTTCCATCTTGCTTTACTTACTCCCTATTATGTATGACAAATAGAATTGTCTTGGAAACACATCAAATTCCACATGTCTAAAAGAGAATTCATTATTTCCTCTCATATCCTCTTGCTGTTTGTCTTTCATTTTTCAAGAGGACCAATGACAGTGGATGATATTTTAACTTGTCAGTGAATTGGATTAAAGTGATACGGAGTTGCAAAATGTCCTTAGGCTAACTCTCTCTTCTTGAATCATCAAAGTTCAGTGGTAAGACAAAAGTCAAAATGACTCGCAGTGGCCCAGGATGCAGTGGATCACCTTGGCATCCTCGATATCTGACCAATATCTAAGTGTCAAACAATGTGTGCTTCAGTTGCCTTCATGGCTGTTGAAACAGATTGTTCTCTGCCCATTCTTCAGAGGAAGTCTTCACGTGCTTGGTGTGGTTACATCCCTAATTCACTGATGGGTTTGAGGCAGTTGGGGTTAAGTGACTTGCCCAGGGTCACATAGCTTGTAAGTGTCAAGTGTCTGAGGTTGGATTTAAACTCAGGTCCTCCTGACTCCAGGGCCAGTGCTTTATCCACTGCTCAACCTAGCTGCACCCCCCCCCCCCACCATGCTACAGTTTCTTGGAGGTAAAGGTGAGAGGTGGGTGAATCAGGTCAACTTGAAAAAGTGGATGAAAAATGCTTGGCAAGCTCTCACACCAAAGACGCTGGTCCTCCATGAACACCATATACACCCTTCCCACAACCTTCCACTCTTCTAAACTTCCATATGTCTATTGAGGCTACCACCATGCTTCCTGTCATCCAAGTTAAGAACCTTGAAGTCATCCTTTACTCTTTATTATTTCTCATTCCACATATCTAATTTGTTGCCAAGATTTTTTTTTTTATTCTACTTCCACAAAATCAGTCCATCTCTTTTTATTCTCATGGGCACTGACCTAGTTCTTGTCTTTAGAACCTTTATCACATACTATTGCATCAGCCTCCTAAATACTCTCCCTTCTTCCTATCACTCCTACCTCCCATCCATTTTCCATATGTTCCTGAAATGATATTTCTAAAGTCCAGGTTTAAGTTCATCACTATTATGCTCACCAAATTACAGTCATTCCCCATTACCACTAGGACAAGCTATAAATTATTGTTGGCATTTAATACCTTCACAAATTGTCCCCAATCTATCTTTTCAGGCTTATGATATATTATTCCCCATCATGCACTCTAAGAAGCACCCAAACTGAACTTCTTGCTGTTCCTCACACACAACACTCTATCTCTTTATTTGCACACTCTGTCCTCCAGGCCCAGAATGACTTTGTTCTTTTTGGTATGCCATAATTCCCTGCAAACTCAGCTCAAGCACTATCACATGAACGAGGTCTGTGTTAATCCCTAAACCGATAGTGCCACCCCGAACAAATAAACATGTGGGCTTTATAAGATGGGCTTATGTGCATACATGTTGTCTCCCTTGATAGCATGATAAGCTGCTGTGTGTAGAGTCTTATTTTTGTTTTTGCACAGAGTAGGTGCTAAGTGGTTTCTGTTTGATTGGTCAACTGAAGGATGGATGGAAGTGGGGTCAGACAGAGAGTAAAACTAGTTAGAGAGGGCTGCAGTAATCCAGAGATAAATTGCCTATAGCATACACTTAAATGATGGCAAGAAAGAGAGCAAGAGAGTGAGAGATACACACAGAGACAGAGACAGAAGGCAGAGAGAGAGAGAGTGAGGGAAGGAAGAGATAGAGAATGACAGGAGAAAGAGAGAGGGAGGGATCAAGGAGGGACAGAAACAGAGAGAGACAGAGACAGAGAGACAGAGAGAGGGAGACAGACAGAGAGACAGACAGACAGGCAGAGACAGGCAGAGACAGGCAGAGAGAGAGACAGACAAGACAGAGAGAGAGAGAGACAGACAGAGAGAGAGAGAGAGAGACAGAGAGAGACAGAGAAAGTGAATCCAAGAAACATTTCAAAGGAAAGGTTACCATCAATTGGAGAATAGTTGAATAAATCAAAGAAAGGTATGAAAGTGCTTGGTGACAGTAATAATAATTCTCATTTATTTAGTGCTTTCCTCTTAAGACGTGTAGGTCTTAGATTATATTATCCCCTGTTAATAGATGGGAAAGCTGACATTCAGAGATTTGGCCCTGGTTCCATAGCTAATAAATCCAAATATTTTCATAATCTCTTAATCCGACACTTAATTATGCCAAGTTGCTTCTGTTTAATACAGCACTTTGAAGAATATATAGATTACGAAACAATCAAACCAAACAGAGAGAATTTCAGAACTTGAAAAGGGACAGGGCATCACCTTCTGGGACATCAATACACAGATGCCCCCTTGGGAATTATTTGTTGACTCCTGGGACTGTGGAAGAATCTTGTGGTTCTTTCTCTCTCTCTTGTTATAGAGGCAACTAGGTGATGCAGTGGCTAGAGCACTAAGCCAGGAGAGAGTCAGGAATACCTAAGTTTAAATCTGCATGACCCTGGATAAGTCTCTTAACCTCTTTCAGACACAGATTCCTCAGCTGTCAGACGGGAGGAATAATAGCACCTAGCTCCCAGGGATGTCATGAGGAAAAGAACACGATAATATTTGTAAAGCACTTAGCAGAGCAATCTGCACATACTAGGCTCTTAATAAATGCCTCTTTCTTCCTTCCTTCTCTGTACATACATGTGGCATTGGCTGAGGACTCAAGGATTAGACTTTTGTATCTACTTTTAGGCTCACTTTGTACACAGGTACAAAGGCAGGCAGTCAAGGAAGCAGAGGGGGTGAAATAAATAAAACAGATTTATTTTATTTAACTTTAACACAGCCCCCAGCTCACATAAGTCCATTTAACGCCAACTTTTCTTGGGATTCCATTATATGCCACCTATCATTATGGATTTTATTTCTAGCTGTGGTGGAGGGGGTATCAGGGGTGGGACAAACCATGGCCTTTGAAGAGAAGAACAATTTACGAGGCATATTACCATCTCCGAATTAGAACCTGATGAGATTCTATTAATCTCTCCTCCCCTAATTTGATTTGCTCTTCTCCTTTCATGGAAGACACCAGCCTTTCATAAATCTGCTAAGACCACTGCTCATGCTACACTTCCTTTACTCTCATGATATTACAGGGATTCAGGGCTATGACTATTACTGCAGCAGAAATTTACAGCCAACTCCAAGCCCCACATTTTTATAGCTCAGTCCATTTTACAATTTCTTTTAAAATCTTTGCACTTACCCCTTGACTTCAGTTTGATAATACAATTCCCAGTCTATCTGGAAGGCCCTTTGGTATCTTGGGGGAAGGAAGACAATCTCTTGTTCTCTGCAGTTTTCCTTCTTTGACACAGAATTTGAAATGCACTTAATAAGGGCACTTTCAATATCACCCTCCTCAGGGCATTCAGTGCTAACCAGGCAGTTTCCTTGTGTTCTGGCCCATTGCTATTGTTACTCCTAAAAATATTGCACTGTGAAGGCCTAGGGACAAGTCATTTCAAATATAGATCAAGTGCATTCCAGATCCTTGCACAGCTCCTAATTGGTTTTGATTAAAAAAAAAAGGACGGTCTTGTTCATTATCATCTAGACGAGGAAATTTAATTTCTCAAAGGGCACAGGCATTTTTCAATCACTTCCTAAGCCCTATTCTGTTAGACAAGAGGCGCCTGCAATGAGTTCTTGCCTATTGAACAGAAAGCTGTCAGGGTGTTATTAAAAAAAATAACAAAGAATATCTTTCCCCTGAAATCTCCCTCCTCTTTCAACCCCCGCCTGCCTATTTTTCATTTCATTTTCCTACCAAAAACATGGTATTTTTGTTTTTCCAATTTCATTTTATTATGATTCTATGGCTATACTATTGGATTCTTAAGTGATTGCTTTTTAATTATATCCCATGTGTAATCTTCCTAGAATCAGTCATAAAATGTGGTTTTAGGTTTTAATCAAAATCATACATTTTGAGCTGGAACAGACATTAAAGGTCATCTAGTCCAACTGCCTCAGAAAATTACTATGCCTGTGTGGCCTTGGAGAAGTTACTTAACCTCCACTAGCCTCAGTTTTCTCCTCTGTAAAATGGTGCTAATAATACCATCTACCTCTCAGTGATATTGTTAGAATGTAACGTGGATAATATTTTGCAAAACTTAAAGTACTACATAATGCTAGCTGTTATTCTTAAAGATGAAACTGAAAGCTAGAGAGATGAATAGACTCATCCACGGTCAAATGGGTAGTTAAAGTTAGACTTTGGATTTTAACTCTCAAATCCAATATGCTTTCCACAGTACCAGGTTTTGCCTCTTGGAAGACCTTATGTAAGTCTTGGGGTTCTTTGAGACTGTTTAATCTGTATAGGATGGGCATAATATTCCTTTATTTTAAAAATAGAAAATATTGATATCAGGCTCTAAGGTTTACAAATTGTCCTTTAACCCTTCCCTTCCCTTCCCTTTCTCCCTTTCTCCCTTTCTCCCTTTCTCCCTTTCTCCCTTTCTCCCTTTCTCCCTTTCTCCCTTTCTCCCTTTCTCCCTTTCTCCCTTTCTCTCTCTCTCTCTTTCTTTCTCTCTCTCTTTCTCTCTCTCTCTTTCTTTCTCTCTCTCTCTCTTTCTTTCTTTCTTTCTTTCTTTCTCTCTTTCTTTCTTTCTTTCTTTCTTTCTTTCTTTCTTTCTTTCTTTCTTTCTTTCTTTCTTTCTTTCTTTCTTTCTTTCTTTCTTTCTTTCTTTCTTTCTTTCTTTCTTTCTTTCTTTCTTTCTTTCTGTTTTTTTTTGGGGGGGGCAGGGCACTGAGGGCTAAGAGATTTGACCAGGGTCACACAGCTAGTAAGTATCAAGTGTCTAAGGCCAGAGTTGAACTCAGGTCCTCCTGAGTCCAGGGCCAGTGCTTTGTCCACTGTGCCACCTAGCTGCCTCCAATGGTTTTCCTTTTTACAAAATTGTAATGTAAGTAGGGCAAAACTTTTTAACCCAATTTTACAAATGAGGGAAGAGAGGTACAATAAAGAAGTGAAAGAATTTGACTAGGGTCAAAATTTGAACCCAGAGTTTACCCGCTCACGAGTCCAAAGGGAAATTCCAGTTAGAAAAATAAGAAGCATGGGGCAGCTACATGGCACAGTGGATAGAGCACTGGCCCTGGAGTCAGGAGGACCTGAGTTCAAATCTGGCCTCAGACACACAACATTTACTAGTTGTGTTATCCTGGGCAAGTCACTTAACCCCAATTGCCTCACCAAAAAAAAAAAAAAAAAAAGAAAAAGAAAAATAAGAAAAATAAGAAAAATAAGAGGCAATAGCAATAAAAAAGGAAAAAGGCTAAACAATCTTAGGGACCCTGAAAGAAAAGAATGGGGTAGACTAGGAAGAGATGGTCTGAAATGAGAGATTTTTCAAGGGTTTACACTTTTTTGAATTTTTTTATCTGAACTATTCAGAGATTATACATATTTCTCATCCCTTGATTCCCTATCCGGCTCCTTACTCCAGGTTTTCTGTCTCTGACCTCTATGGGTAAATACCTTTAGTCCCACTCCCATCTTTCCTCCCAACAAGTGCTGAAATCTCTTCTCCAGGCCATGGTATGCACTACCAGTGACTCTGAGCTAAAAAGAGCTTCTTAAGCCCCACAGCACAACAGAGGAGGTGGGAAAGATGGGCAGAGTGGAGGAGGACACTAGTCCTACTGTTAGAACTGTTGTGAAAAAACAAAAAAAACCAAAAACTGTTGTGGTAGGTGAAACATCCATTTCATCCAAAAATAGAACTCTGAACTAATTCCTCTACACAAACACAGTTACATGTGAGAGTGTGGTGCTTTTAAAATATAGTTCTAAACTTAACAAGCACCAAATAAAATGAGCACTTCCACATACAAAGTGGAACAGATAATAAGTATTGTTTATGAAAATGCAAATCTCTATTATGTACAGTTAGCATTTCCTTTTCAGTAGTACACAATAAGTTCAATTTGTGGCTTTCAAAGCTGTCCTGATTGTCTCTTTCCTTCTATTCACCTCATTATATTTTAAAAATGTTTTAATGAACATTTTTCTCCCTTTTTTCCTTTTTTTTGGGAAAAAAATGACAATTTTATTATTAGAATCCTTCTGCCCTTCGAATGCTCCCTTTCTACAAGTTAAAAGAAGATAAAATAAACACTTATAATGAATATACAGTCAAAAAAACACATTCATACATTGGCCATATCCTAAAGTATATTATTTCTTATTCCGAACCTTAAGACTATTACCTATTAGGAGATGGGTAATGTACTTCATCTTTGGTCCTCAGGAGTCATGGTTGGTCATACATTTTACAAAGTCATTTTTTATTCTTTATCTTGTTATTATATACATATGTTATTAAATAGTTGTGTAGCAATTGGAGTGACGCCACCTGCTGGAGAGTTACTGTAGGAAAGCTCCGCCATGAGGATGTGGCTTGGAAGGTCAGTTCCTTGGCGTCAGGAAGTGATGTTTGATGTTTCTGGATTAGACAGGAGTTTTGTGGGATGAAGAAGGGGTTTCACTCTCTCTCATCAAGATCTCATGGGGAGGGGAGCTAGAAATGCTGGCTCCCTTTGATAGATAGCTGTAGGCATCTAGTCCTCTTTCTCTCTCTTCATCAAATTCTTTTTCTCTTTAATAAATGCTTAAAAGTCTAAAGTCTTGCTAAAGCTTATAAGTTATTGGTGACCACTCATTAGATATTTTAGACAGGATAGCTAGATAGCAACTTTATAGTTGTCTTTGTTCTACTCACTTCACTTGTGGACTTATTTATGCAAGCCTTTCCAGGTTTTCCTGAAACTGTCCAATTCATCATTTCTTATGGTACAATAATATTTCATCACCCTCATATACCATGAATTGTTCAGCCATCTTCTGATTGGTATGCACTTCCAGTGTTTCTAGTTCTTGCTATCCCCAAAGAAGCTACTATAAATATTTTCGTACATTTGGGTCTTTTCTATCTTCCTTTGATTTCTTTGTATTAACCATCAGAGTAGTATTTCTGAGTCAAAGTGTATGCAGAGTTTAGTTGCTTTGAGTGTAAAGTTATAATTATTTTTGAGAAGGTCTGGGCCAATCCATAGTTCCTCCAACAATGTATTAGTGTTCCTGTCTTCTTATAGCCCTTCCAACACCTGTCATTGTCCTTTTTATCATCTTTTTGGGGGATGGCACAGTAACTAAGGGCTATTTTAATTTGCATTTTTAAAATTATTAGTGATATGAGGCATTTTTATATGACTGTGGATATGTTTAAATTATTCTTTTGAGAAGTACCATTCATATTCTTTCTTTCTTTTTCTTTTCTTTTTTTTTTTTTTTGGTGGGGCAATGAGCATTAAGGGACTTGCCCAAGGCCACACAGTTAGTAAGTGTCAAGTGTCTGAGGCTGGACCTGAATTCAGGTCCTCCTGAACCCAGGGCTGGCACTTTATCCACTGTGCCACCTAGCTGCCCTTCCCATGGACTTTTAATGACATTTCTTTTGTTTGTGTATTTTTTCAATGTTATGATGGGTAACATCCTATAGCATGTTTATTTTAATATTTCCTTCAATGAGCCTCGGGGGATATGTTTACTGATAAAGATCCTTCTTCCAATAATGCACATAAAATCACAATTCCTCTCTTCCTCTGTATCCTTTGTGTAAATTGGATGATACATCCTCCAGAAGGTGTCTACCCAATGAGTTGAATAGCTTTCAGTAAAGTCCTATCGATAGACATGTTTACCTCCTTTTCCTATCATAAATCTTATGGATATCATATAAACCACTTATTACTTGTAAATGATCATGGGTAATCAGCTGTAGCCTATTTATGGCTAAAGACATATGGCTTTGCATTAACTTTTGAGTCACCTGACAATCTGAGTCTTTGGAGATTATAGTCTTTTATGATTTTACATTCAGATGGCATCAATAAAACCACAAAGGTTTTAAAAGGAGATGTAATTATTATGTTTCACCTTAGTTTGAATTTTAATCCCAAAGGGAAATCTAAGGTTATTGTAAATGCTGCACAACTTTCTACATGAAATCTAACCTGCCTCTTCCTAATTAATCCTAGGCCTAGCTCATCGCCCATCTATTCAATATATATACACATACATAGATCTATAAATACATATATATAAACATATGCATGTATATATTTATATATTGACCTATGGGTCAGTTTGATGGACTATCCATCCAACAGCATATAATAATCTTTAATAAAGCCTCTTTTAATCCACTTGGATTTTACTCTGTGTATTCTTAGGCCAAATGCCTTTGAGTTCTTGTAGATCTCATCAAGGAGGTTTTATAATACTCCTCTCAGAACTTCTAATTTGAGGAAAAGTCCCCAGGCAAGTAATGTTTACTCCTTCATCACTCTTTTTTTTTTTTTTGCGGGGCAATGGGGGTTAAGTGACTTGCCCAGGGTCACACAGCTAGTAAGTGTTAAGTGTCTGAGGCTGGATTTGAACTCAGATATTCCTGAATCCAGGGCCAGCGCTTTAACCACTGCGCCATCTAGCTGCCCCCTCCTTCATCACTCTTGGTCATACTCTCTAGTCTTCTTTCTACACTATTACCTAGTAGCTAACTTAGTACTGTTGATATTGCCTTCACTACCATGTGTGAGGGCCAAAATTTGATATATGGAGTGTTAATTGGGTGACTCACCAAAATATTGGGGTCCCAGAAATATGAGGGATCTTTTAGGTCCACCCTCTACTCTGAACTGCCCTTTTTAGATATTTCTCCCAGGCCAATAAGAAAGGAGCCTTACACCTTTAATTCATAAAAGGATCAGATTTTATTACTTGGGAATTAATTAAACAATAAAGGTGAAACTGATAAAAATCAAAGATAAGGAAATAGGAAAAAGGAAATACAGATAAATACTCTTAACTCTAAACTTAGCCTATGCAATCCCCAGATTGTTTCCAATTAAGCTAATTCACAGGAATTTAGGGTTTTCTGCAATTAACTCACCAAAATCTGGAAAGTCTGCAGTTGCTCATACCACTGGAAGGGGAGAAACCAGAGAGAGAGAGAGAGCAAGCTTGCGTTCCAGAGGAGCCTCCATTTCCCTTCAGGAAGTGTTCACTCTTTCCTCCCACCAAAGGAAAGGTCGTTGAGAAACTGCCTATGGAGAGTTTTCCTTCTGATCTCAGCAGCATATGTAACTTCAGGGTGAGCCAGGTGTGGCCCCTCCCAAATGAGTCAGCTAAAACACCAATAATTTTTACCACACATGATATAACAGCCTTCTTCTGGAAGATCCTGCTATCCCTGGAGACTCCTCACCATTGAGGATTACTCCACTCTTGTGGCCCTATTTAATAGCCTCCATTTTAAGGAATGGCCCTCAGGCCAGGAAGGTTCACTCCCTCATTCCTTCTGAGGCCTTGGTCTTCACTGTTTAGACTTATTTCTCCATCATAAACCTGTTAGGTTAATTTTTTTATTTTTTCCCTTCCTTCCTTCCTTCCTTCCTTCCTTCCTTCCTTCCTTCCTTCCTTCCTTCCTTCCTTCCTTCCTTCCTTCCTTCCTTCCTTCCTTCCTTCCTTCCTTCCTTCCTTCCTTCCTTCCTTCCTTTCTTTCTTTTTTTGGTGGGGCAATGATGGTTAAGTGTTTTGCCCAGGGTCTCACAGCTAGTAAGGGTCAAGTGTTTGAGGTCAGATTTGAACTCAGATCCTCCTGAATCCAGGGTCAGTGCTTTACCCACTGTGACACCTAGTTGCCCTCTAGATTAACTTTCATTTCATGAATCAATCAAAATTTCAAAATTCTCTAACATTAAAAAAAGTAGCTAGGACAAAAGGGGAAAAAATAGATCCAAAGTAAATGGTGCCTGTTGATTGGTGGGATGTTTTCTGAGTTTTCCTTTACTCATTGGTATGTTTTAGTTGGACAATTCAGCATCATTTTCAGCTAATCTCAAGTCAGCTTAAACACCTCGGCACTTAGAGAAAAATTGAGATTTAAATATAGAAAGCAATTTTATGAAAGATAATTACCAATCTTCAGAAAGGAAGCAGGTTTAAAGTAGCAATTGCAAAACTAAGATGTAGAAATAAGATAAAAGAGTGTTTCTCCAGTGTTTTCTCAGAAGTAAAAAAAAAAATGGATTCCTTACGTGTTTCCTTTTCTTTCAAAGCTGGGATGCAGGTGCAGTACATGTATACTGTTCTTTAGATTTTAAGTTTCATCATTCCTCATTAACAGTTCTTTTCAGTACTAAACTTTAAACATGTGGAGAAAGGATATTGTATTGGGCAGGGTAAGCAACAGGATACAGGATATGGCTATATACATAGAGATAATGATGCATAAACTCTTGGTTTAATTGGGTTGATATGCTTGCAATTCCTGATTTGTGAATGTATATTGACATCTTAAATATATGTGGTCAGAATAAAGATCCTTATTTGGGAGGAACAGACAAATTATTGGACAGAATTGAGTCCTGTAGGGTTACTTAGAGCAGAGGTTCTTAATATTTGTGTGTTTGGGATGGTATCCAATGATTGCAGTTTAGGGGGTCTGGGAGTTTGGATAGGAAAAATATACATCTTTACTTTCATTAATCTTTAATGGAAAGTAAGTGTATTCTTCAATTATGACTGTAATCAAAACTCTATTATTGTGAGTTAGGGTCCATAAGCTTTCCCAGACTGAGTATAGGATCTATGTCCAAAAAAAGTTAAGAACCATTGAATTAGAGTCTTTAGAACTAACACAGGATCGGGTCGAGGGCTTCCCCAAAAGATTGACATTGGTGATGGCCTCTTGGATGTGCCAAACCAACCAACACTTTTTCCATATCCTTTACAAGGAATTGAGGTGCCTGAGATAAGGGAAAAAAAGTCAGGCTATAAGAGCAACCTGGGAAAGACCACTAGGCCAGCTGTTGGAAGGAAATAATAAAGATTCAGGCAAAGGAAACATTCTTCTTGGGTGTGAGTTGTCACTGGCAGGAATTCTACCTTTATAATACCATAGCTGACATTCTTTTGAGCCACTATTTGTCCTTCTTCTGGGATTTTTGACTGCACTTCCTCATTCTAACTAATGGCCTTGAGAACACTCATCCAGGCATGGCTATTGTAAAATTTTAAGCCTAAAATGAAATGAGAGCACTTAGCAGACAAGCATTCGGGGTAGGCAGTGGGCTAGTGGCCCTGGGAGAGGAACCCAGATATCACAGGTGGTTGTTTGGTTCATTTGAGTGAGTTGTAAGAGGAAATTGTTGGAGATGAGGAACCAATGGCACAAGTGTGGAATGGCACCTTCAGCAGGTAGATGAGGGATGGTACAATATTCCCTCCATTTGTGCCCCAAGTCCTGAGTCCTCTTGCCCTCCCTATGTTAAAAGACAACTTTAAATTTCTTCTGGATTGGTATGATAACTCCTCTAAACACACTTTGCTAAAAGGTTTTGTGTAGCTAACTGATAGTGAGGCTTCTGAAAGTATCATGGAAATATTTCTCTCTATTTGCCATTAGGAGTAAGATGGCTGGAAAGAAAAAGATTGGCAGCCCAAACCTCTACTTTACTTGGGCTTGCTATGAGTTAAAAGCAAGAGGTTTTTTTTTATTTACAATAGTAGGGTCACTTGACAGTTCATGTGACTTTCCTCAAAGACCACTTCACTCATGAATCCTGATAACATGAAGGACCTCCAACTTTAGAGTGGTTTCTTTAAGGCATTCACATGTGATGTCGATATGAAATAACTGGCGGTTTAAGTATTCCTGAGATTTGCTTCCAAAACAAAGTGTTTACAATGAGATTTCTGTGTAAATAAGAATGCTTTTGGAATTTGACTTTCTAGAGCAGAAGGGGGGGGATAATCTTTGGACTTTAGATCTTAAAGAGGTAGGGTAGACATTAAACAAATAGTTGAGGCAGAGGAGAGGACTTTGGTGCTCTCGCTGTTTTTGTTTGTTTTTGTTTTTGTTTTTTTAATGTCAATAGATGAATTGTCTGTGAGCACCTAAATTTGGGTACCTGGGATAGAGACCTACTTGCCCTGTCATAGGTTTTGCTCTGTTTGCTAGGTTGCTTTAAGGAACAGCAATACATCTTAATGTTCCTTTGCTAATTCACCAGATGAGAAGCAATATTATTGTATCCACTGAACAAATACATATAAAGTGTGTACTTTCCTTTGATCACTGCTTAATTCTTTTTTTTTTTCCCAGGGGAAAGTAATAGAGAGAGTCCAGACCTATGATTTCATCAATGAATAGAACTTGCTCCAAAAAAGCAATTGAAAAACTCATTTGTAATTTACAATCCAAAGAGAGTTGCTTAAGACAATTGACTTCCAATTAGGCAGTTAGTAAGTTAGGGGCAAAATTTGAACTAGGAGGAATGCTCCCTTTCTCCTTCTGCCTTATTGTCCTTATATCTAAGACTAGGCATGATTGAATTACATTTAAGTTAAAAATGACTTGCTTTTAAAAATATTCATAGAATTTAAGAGCCTGAAGGAATTGTATCATTTAACTCAACCACCTACCCATTATATCAATCCCTTCTACAAAATCTCAGATAATCACCCAGTCTCCTGCCTATTTCTAGTAATAATGAACATAATATTCTAAATGAAATCTCATTCCATTGTTGGAGGACTCTTATTCTTCAAAAGTTTTTCCCCCATATTGAGTTGAAATCTTAACTGAGTTTGCCCTCTGGCATACCAGAGAATATTTTACGGCAGTGATCATTTCTCCCTTTAGTTTATTTTATGTACAAATTATACTATGTATCATACCCTCCTTCCATTATAATAGACATTATATTATTATGTATGAATTATAACAATTAATTCTGCAACAGTTCATAAAGTTCTTCCTGGGAGTCTCTGAAACTATATTGTTTTTTATTCATTTCTATTTCATTACATTCTCATATATTATCTACCCCTTAGTTTATTGGCATCCACTTAGTTTCTAGTTTGTTGTCACAAAAAAAGAACTGCCAAAAACATCAGTATGCATATGTGTTCTTTTGTTGTTTCTTTGATATCTTACTGGTATAGTCCTGTGAGTGGTAAAAATGTGCCAAAAGGTATATGTAGTTTAGTGACACTTTAGGCATAGTCCAAATTGATTTTCAGAATGGCTAGACTAATATACAATTCCAATATCAGTGTATTTGTGTAACAGTTTTTCAATGACAACAGTTGTCATTTCTTCTTTTAGTCAATTTTGCCAATTTGGAGGATGAGTGTGAGTTAAAATTTAAGAGTTTCTTTAATTTGGATTTCTTTATTAGTGATTCGTAGATTTCTTTTAATGATTGTTGACATATTGAATTTCTTCCTTTGGAAAACGTCTATTCATATCCTTTAATCATTTATCTGTTGGGGAATGGCTTTTGTTCTTATAAATTTTGATTAGTTACTTATATATCTTGGAAATGAGGCCTTTGTCAGAGAAACTTGCTAAGGTTTGTTTCCCAGTGAACTCCCTTCTAACTTAACTACATTGGTTTGCTTGTTTATACACACACACACACACACACACACACACACACACACACGCACACACACATCTTATACTATGAAAAAATGTTAATTTTATCTTTGATCACCTCTATCCCTTGTTTGGGTATAAATTCTTCCATTTTCCATAGATCTGAGTTAGTTTTTTTTTAATGTCCTTGCTTCTTTTATTTTTTTATCATGTGACCTATCCTAATTAAACCATATATCCATTTAGAGACCCAGATAGCTCCAGAGGAAAGAACAAAACTTGTAACTTTACATAGCCCTTCCTTACTTAAATCCAAATCACCACAAGTCATGACATCTGTCACTGTCCTCTGTGAGAATGAAGGACAAACAACAGTGGCAACAACAAAAACATTCTGTTATATGATAAAAAATGTTAGATTCAATTTAAATTCTACCAGACTGATTTGCACTTTTCTCAGATTTCTTTTCAAATAGGGAGTGCATATCCAAGTAATTGGGGTCTTTAAGGTTATTGAACACTATGGTACTGTATTACTGTTATGTTGTGTGCCTGGTCTGTTGTTCTCTATTTTTAAAATGAACAACAAATCATTTTAATGTTTTCTGCTTTGTAGAATAATTTAGTATCTGGTATTTCTAGGTCCCCTTTCTTCTTACTAAAAAATATCCTTTGATAATGAGTCATTTTCTTTCTTCCAGGTGAATTTCACTATTTTTTCTAACTTTATATAATTATCCTTCAGTGATATAATTGCATAATTTGGGTTCATTATGGAGTATGCCACATTTGATATTAATAAGGAAACTAATTTAGGTATATTTATTTTTATTATATTTGCATAGCCTATCCATGATCAATTGATATTTCTCCAGTTAATTAAACCTATTTCTATAAAGAATTTTTTTTGTTTATTTATTTTTGAGAGGCAATGAGGGTTAAGTGACTTGCCCAGGGTCACACAGCTAGTAAGTGTCAAGTGTCTGAGGCCAGATTTGAACTCAGGTCCTCCTGACTCCAGGGCTGATGCTTTATCCACTGCACCACCTAGCTGCCCTATAAATAATTTTTTAACATTTCTATCAATATAATTCTCAGTTATATCTTGGTTGATATACTAATTTATTTTATACATTCTGGAGTCGTTTTAAATGGACTTTCTCTTTCTAACTCTTCCAGCTGTTTGTTGTTGTTGTTGTTGGTACCATGCAGAAACAATGATGTCTTATATAGATTCATCCTTATAACCTAATATAGTATCTGACCCATAGGGAGGCTTTTTGAACTGAATTGCACTTAAATAAGAGTAAAGAGTGTCCTTTCATTTGTGGGTTCAGAAAAAGGTAGAGGTGTGCACTTTTGTAGTTTCTAGACTCAGAAGTATGGGCTATACTAATGAAGAGAATTTTAAGGTTATGTGCCTAGTTATTAAACCAAGCAGGATGAAAGATCTGTATGGACAGCAGGAATTTATTTTAAAGCAGGATGGTATGGAAGACACGAGCATTATGTGATTTAAGCAGACAGATTTTCTATTAACATGAAGTATTCAACAAACACTATTTAACTGGTAGGATTTACTTTGAGACTTGGAGGTAAATGAAAGAGGCCAATAGATAAGGACAAGAAAAATAGTGACAGGTAAGGATTAAGGGAGCGAAAAATATAATATGAGAGAGAGAAAGAGGGAGGGGGGGAGAAGGAGGGAGGGGAGACAGACAGAGACAAAGAGGGACAGAGAGACAGAGAAAGTATTAGCAAATGGAAAATATAATCAAATTGAATACATACACACACACGCACACACACATATATATATATATATTCCAAATTGTAAACACATTTGTGTCTACTAGAAAACAAACATAAAACTTAGGAGCATGTGGAACAAATCAGCATTCTAATATACATAGATATATTTATGAAGAAATATGGTGTCAGAAGTATAGTCTTGGTCTGGGCAGGGGATTGCCTGTAATATTTAGGTGCAATATGGGAAGTTAGAAAAATTGACTCAGCAATGTGGGGTTATAATGTAAGAGCAATGGAAGGTGAAATTCTATGAGAGTCTAGATGAAACTGGACTAGAGTAGAAGGGAATTCTATTTTTTTCCCTTTAGTTAATAATTTCTAATAGAAGCTCCGAAAATTAGAGACACAGAGAACTGATAGTCATCTCAGTACTATTGCAAACTTGCAGGATCCCCTGAAGACCATACCCAATAGTGGTTATCCAATCTTCACTTAAAGACATAGAATAAGGGAGAACTCATGACCTCTTGAATCAGCCCCCTTTACTTTTGTTTGGGTAGCTCCAACTATTAAGAAAGTTGTTTTTATTTCTTTACATTGAGCCTAATTCTCTTTATATTTAAAACTTCTACCTACAAGTTTTATCTCTTATCTTTAGCTTCTACGTGCTCATTGCTTAAGTCTGTGCTTTGTATATAGTAGGTATTGAAGAAAAGCATTTTGAATTGTCATTTTACTCATCAGTATAAGTAGGCTGAAAGGACTGTATCAAAACCTAGTGTACAACAAGTGTCTTTGAACTTGAGCTATTCTGAATCATAGAATTGAGGTGACTATGGTACCAATTAGCTCACATTTGTTCCAAATCAGGACATTGATCTTATTTTCTCTTTAAAAGGGTTCACCTGCCCTGTTATGATGAGGTTCAAACAAGTTGTATGATCATAATTTGATGTGAGGATATAGTTATCACTGTTGTTTGAAGTTAACACTCGATATATGTTTCATAATAAGTAATACAGTGTCTAAAAATTCCATTTGGTTTAGTGACTCTCATGAACTTTGAATTGAAGTTTTCATTATTTTTCATTAACAAATGAAAACAAAATATCACCTGTCTCACACTAAATCAAAAACATGTTTATGATTTTTTAAATGAAAATAACAAATTAGTACCTTGTCTCATTTCTTCTTCAAATGGACTTATTGCTATCAAGGTCAAAAAACAAGAAATCACACGTTATAAAAGTTTAAAAAAGGAGAATTTCATTCTTGTTCAAATTTTTATAACTATAACTAGGGCTTGATAGATTTTATCTTAATTTTGAGTTATAATAAATTTAAATAAGGCAGCATTTAATGGATAACAATAACAACAGTAATAATTATTATAACGAAAATGATGATAATAGATGACATTTATATAACATTTTAAGTTTTGCAAACCACTTTCCATATATTAACTCATTTGATACTCACCACAATTCAGTGAGGTAGGTGATATCATTATCCCCATTTTATAGATTAGAACTATGAAACTCAGAGAGGCTAGATGACATGCCCTGACTCCCACAGCTAGAAATTATTTGACAATGGATTTGAACTGAGGTTTTCCTGACTCCAAATCCCATATTCCATCCTTTGTGAGCCTTTGGGTGAAAAAATAGAGTAAAAACAAATAGAATAGGGGCGGCTAGGTGGAGCAGTGGATAGAGCACCATATCTGGAGTTAGGAGGACCTGAATTCACATCCGGCCTCAGACACTTAACACTTACTAGCTGTGTGACCCTAGACAAGTCACTTAACCCCAATTGCCTCACCAAAAAGACAAAAAACAAACAAACAAACAAAACAATAAATAGAATAAACCCTGCCTCTGAAATTTATAGCAGTGAGACCATGGGTAGATCATTTACTTTAACAAAGTCTTAGACTTGTTTCTGAGAGCATAAGTTATAGACAAGCTGTGATTGGCCAAAGAGGAAAGAATTCTTCCAAACATGAAATCCCATGTCCCTGATGTAATGACACAAGAATTTTGGAAGGAAGAAAGAGTGCATTGGGCCTTTACAACTACCACTCAACATGTCCTAGTAACAAAATTAAAAATTCACATTCAGGGCAAATTCATCTGTCCTTAAGGAGTTTATGCTAAGGGTTTATCGGTCCAATGTCAGGCTACTGTTTTTATAAATAGAATGATAAGGATGGAAAAATGCCTGTGGATGTTATTTAGGTCATTCTCCTGCTTCTCAGAAGGAGTCCTTCTTAAACTAGCTAGATAATAATGTTATTAATGTCCATGATTTTATTTCTTTCTTATATTGAGCCAAATGTATAACAAGAAGCTCCCCATATCTTAAATATAACCCTCCTCTTGAAAATGTAAGTTATTCTTGGACTTTTAAAAACTGTCAAGGAATGTTACCTAGCCCTTCATATTCATACTAGAAATATATCTTCTGTGGTCCTCTATGTCAAATCCATTTATAAAAAGGAAGGTATAACAAGAAAAAAAAGGAAGGTATATATCCAAAATATTTCACTGTATTAAAAATTCTGCTAAATAAGAGGGCCATTGGCTTTTAATTAAACACAGTTTTTTTCCAAAGAAAGTTTCTGTAATTGGATTTGATCAAGTGTATCTCCTTCCTTCCTTCCTTCCTTCCTTCCTTCCTTCCTTCCTTCCTTCCTTCCGAGGTCTATAAGAGGTTAAATGACTTATCAAAGATCATAAAACTTGTAAGTGGCAAAGAGGGGATTAATTGCATCATGCTTGACTGCAAGTCAGCATTGACACTTTACCACACTGTATATTTTAATGTTCTGCATAAAACCGAGTAATGGATTTTTTATATGTTTTTATTGATGTCTTTTGGATTTCTTTTTTTTATCAACATAGCTTCCCCTGAGTGTCTCACTTTCCCTTACCCTTCACAATGATTCATCCCATATAACAAATAATATTTTAATACAGAAAAGAAAAAATAGAGGAAGATAAATTCAACAAAATTGATCAATACGTTGAAAAAAAATTAAAACTATGTTCAATGTATAAGATTTGTGGACCTCCCACCTCAGTAAAGGGGTGGAAAAGTCATTGCATATCTCTTTTTAAAATCATACTTTTTCCTTATAATTTTTCCATGTTTCCATTTTACATATTTCTTCTTGTTTGAATTGTTTGAATTGTTGCAGTGTGTATACCGTTTTCTGTGATCTGCTGTCTTCACTCAGATCCTAGTGATCTTTCCTTTCTTCTGTGTATTGATCATATTAATAATTTCTTAGAACACATTAATATTCAATTATGTTCATGTATCACGAGTATCTAGCCATTCCCCAATCTGTAGAGACCTATTTTATTACAAATTCTTTAATATCACAAAAAGTTCTGCAAGAATTATGTCAGTGCACATAGGGACTTTCTTTTCATCAATGTCCTTCTTAGGGCATAAGTCTAGGAATAGAAATTCTGAGTCAGTAGGTATGGACATTATATTTACATTATTTCAAATTGCTTTCCAAAACGATTGTATTGATTCACTACTCCAACAACACACTACTGTTTTTTTGTTTTGTTTTGTTTTTCTCTTCAAACATTGGCTATTCCCATCTTTTGCCTATTTGAAGGGTGTGGCTTAAAACCTCAGCTGTTTTGATTTGTATTTCTTTTATTATTAGTGATTTTGATCATTCTTCCATATAGTTGTTAATAGCTGTGCATTTTGGGGGAGAATTCTCTTTATACTTTTCCTTTGTTGGTAATGGCTTTTGGTTATATCCACATACAAAAATGGTCATAGATTTGCATAATTTAAATTAGTTTTACCTTATACTTACAATTTGGCAAAGATGAACAAACATAGGAACAGTGAATGCTAGAGAAGCAGTGGAAAGATATACATACATGTGTGTATACTTAAATACATATATGCATGCATATGCACACATTCATACACATATATATATATGAAAAAAATATGCAATAACCTTAAGAGAAATTTGGTAGAAAGATATTTTCCCAACTTCCAGTTTTTCTTTATTCCTATATGTATTAATTTTGTTTATATATATATAAATGAAAAGCAGAAGCTTTATTTTTCTCTTATTCAAAATTATCTTTTTATATTTTGTAGGTGTTTCTATCCTTAACTGGTTAAGAATATATCTCTCAGTCATAACTGTGAGAGGTACAGCATCTGATTTTCTTTTTTTTTTGTTTGTTTTTGACATGCTTTTCTTCTATTTTTCTTAAATAAATGTATTTTATTATTTCCAGTTACGTGTAGAAATAGTTTTTAACATTTGTTTATATAAGATTTCCAATTTCAAATTTTTCTCCCTCCCTCCCCTCCCTCCCCCTCTCCCCAAGACATGATATAGGTTATATGTGTACATTAACATTAAACATATTTCTGTATTAGTTATGTTATAAGAGAAGAATCAGAGCAAAAAGGAAAAACCTCAAAACAGAAAACCAACAGCACCAAAAACAAAAGAAGTAGTATGGTCCAATCAGCATCCATATTCCACAGTTCCTTTTTTTTTTCTGGATTTGGAGAGCCTTTTCCATCATGAGTCCTTTGGAACTTTCTTGTAACATTGGATTGGTGAGAAGAATCTAGTCTATCACAGTTGATCAACACATAATGTTCTTATGGTTCTGCTCATCTCACTCATCATCAGTTCATGCAAGTCCTTCCAGGTTTCTCTGAACTCCTCCTACTCATCGTTTCTTACAGCACAATAGAATTCCATTATATATTCATATACCACAACTTGTTCAGCCATCCCCCAATTAATGGACATCCCCCTCAATTTCCAATTCCTTGCAACCACAAAAAGAGCAGCTATAAATACTTTTGTACCTGTGGGTCCTTTTCCCTTTTCTATGATCTCTTTGGGAAAAAGACCCAAAAGTGGTATTTCTAGGTCAAAGCATATGCACAGCTTTATAGTCCTTTGGGCATAATTCCAAATTGCTCTCCAGAATGGTTGGATTAGTTCACAGCTCCACCAGAAATGCATTAGTGTTCCAATTTTTCCACAGCTTCTAAAACATTTATTATTTTCCTTTTTTCTCATATTAGGCAATCTGATAGGTGTCAGGTGGTACCTCAGAGTTGTTTTAATTTGCATCTCTCTAATCAATAGTGATTTAGAGCATTTTTCATATGGCAATAGCTTCATCTTTTAATATTAAGGTCACATCTATTTAGCATTTGTTGTGAAATATACTCCAACATGCTGGGTCTGAACTTAATTTTGGACAAATTTCCTTATAGTTTTCCCAGCAGTTTGATAAATAATGTGTGTTAATAGAGTGCCTGGAACATTCTATGCTCTGATTAAATGCTTGTTCATTTATTTCAGTTTACTGACTCTTCTGCCATCTCTTGAATGAGCTCATGACCCTTCTTTAAATTTCCTATTTTTGCCCCCTGCTAGGATATGGAGAGAAACATGTGCATTTCATTTTTTATATCATAGTATAATAAATATTCTAGGAAGAAAAATTAGATTGTAAATTAAGAGAACATGTTCACCTGCATTAATAAAGGGAATCGGAATTTCCTTATGAGGGAGTTATCTACAAAATCCTATATATTAAAACCAATAAAATCATAAATCCAGTGTATCCATATCCTATATTAAATATTAAATAATATAAATGTATGGAAGGTATTAGAAGACCTTCATTTAAATCTTCACTCCCTACTTGGAATACCTTTGGCAAGTTGCTTGCCCCTTCATCCTTAGTTTCCTCAACAGTAAAATGAGGGGTTTACATGAGATTATCTCAAAGTTCCCTTCCAGCTCTATGTGCCTAATCCCATGAGTAACAATATTAAAACCTAACCCTGTTATTTCATACAAATGTAGAGTTTCAGGTCAGTATTTTGCTCAGCTTCCTGCCTCTGACAGATGCCTTCCTTTCTTGACATTCTTTCTGCATCAGTTTAACCTAATATTATCTGTACTGTGAAGATCTTAGCCTAAGGTAGTTTAAGTTTGTTAGGACTGTTAAATTTCTTTTTTGTTTTAAAACGTCTTTCTCAACCTCACTTACGGTATTTCTTATGGAAACTATTTGTCTATTTGGAAGCCCTAGAATCTTATCTTGGCCTTCAGGTAAGGATTTTTAAATAAATTCCTAATGTTCTTGATGGCTCAAGATAGGATTGACAAAGTTCTATGCTTTTCTTGGAACAAGAGAACCCTTACTGATTAAGATACTCTAAGGGATTGTTTTCTGAGGCCTTTGTCCATTATTTTCTAAGTGCCTTTATTCACATTCCTAGAGTATTTGATATGTCATAACTCTTTCTTCTCTCTCTTATTCACTGATTGTCATGATAGGCTCTGACATTTTGGTCAAGAATAGCAATTCTGTCTCTTGTTCTAGAATAATTTTTATTCCTTGTAGAGCATATACCTGGTAAGAAAAGAAAATTTCTTTCTGAAGTTTGTCCCCTCCTAGGGGTGCAGCTACTTTTGTACATAATATCTACATGTTGGCTTGTTCCCATTTTAAAATCTATATCCCCCCATTAGACCTTTAACTCAATTTTACTCTCTACTCTCAGTCCCAGTTTTGTAGTTAGAAGACCTGGGTTCATGTCTTGTTTCTGTCACTTGCTACATTTGTGACCCTGGACAAGTCACTAGATATTCTGAGACTTCAGCTTTGTTACCCTTTAAATATGGGGGTTAAACTGTATGGCTTTTGAGATCCTTGACAAACAAGATCTATAATTTAGTAAGCCAGTCCTCTGGATTCACAAATCCTCGCTCAAAGCCTGGCAAGTCTGAAATTTAGAACATGGTATTAACCTTTCCTTGGCTCATATTTACATCCGTAGCTAGATTCCCCTATGCTCTTCTAAGATTCAGCCCTCAGACTGATTGCCTCTCTCTCCAGGGAACTGGTTTTCTAAAGTTCTATTATTTCAGACTTGCAACATCAAAATTACCTTAAGCATACAGTAATAATAATAGACAATTCCCACCATGAGCAAAATAAAGACTGTTTGCTTACATCTTATGAAATTATTAGGATGAAAGATAATAATACTATACATTTTATACTACATTACTTTTTAAGAACCTTTAAGGTCTCTACAAATATTCAATTTGTTCTTTTCACAACTCACTTAAAAGGTAAAGAAGTTTCATTTTGCTCTATTTTCCCCTTTGTATGTTATACTGCTGAAAATGTGCCCTTCTGAGACTGGAGAGAAGAGTATCTCTCCATTTCATCACATATACAGATATATGTGTATTTGTTTGTTTATATATATATTCATGGAAAAGAAATTAGGCCCTGGTGCTATCCGCTATCCCCAGTGTGTGTGTGTGTGTGTGTGTGTGTGTGTGTGTGTGTGCCTAGACTCAGGAGAAGTCGTCTTCCTTAGTTCAAATCTGGCCTCAAACATTTTCTATCTGTGTGACTCTGGGCATGTCACTTAACCCTGTTGGCCTCTTTCCACATCTGTAAAACTAGCAAACCACTCCAGCATCTTTGCAGATGTTATAAACAGGGGACAGCATCTTGAACGAATTTCTCGTATATATATTCACACATGCTTTCAGTATTATCTTGCTTAGCTAGGCCTTATACCAAGTTGTTTCAAAATCCTTTCCCTCTCAATTCCCTTTTTAAAAGCCCCTCCCAACCTTGCTCCAACCTGTCTTTCCAGTCTCGTTATCTAACAGTCTTCCTTTTTACTCTATGAGCCACCTAACCTGGGATGCTCATTGTTCTTCACACACAACAGTTTGTATTCCATCTCCATGCCTTTTGTTGTTGTTGTTGTTGTTGAGTCATTTCGATCACATCTGACACCTCTTGACTCCTTTTGGGGGTTTCTCTGCAAAGATGCTGGAGTGCTTTTCTAGTTTTACAAATGAGGAAACTAAGGCCAACAGGGTTAAATGACTTGCCCAGGTCACAAAGCTAGGAAATGTTTGAAGCCAGATTTGAACTCAGGAAGATGAGTTTTCCTGACTCCAGGCCCAGAGCTCTATCCACTGTGCCCATTACCTTTGCATTGACTGTCTAATTTTTGGAATTTACTCCTATCCTCTTCAGCCTCAGAGACTCACTTCCCCTTCCTTTTGCTTAAAGGTACAGGTCAATGCCACAAAGCTTTTGTGGTCCCTTCAGCTCCTAGTGTCCTTTCAAGGAACCTACTTTGTATTTATTTTCTTCATATTTATCCTAAGTTCACTCACATTCTTTTGTTTTCTTCCCTTTTAGAATGGGGATCAGGTAATGTTTGTAAAGCACTTTGCAAATTTTAAGGTGCTATAGAAATGTTGGCTGTTATGATGATGTTGCTAACGATGATATCAGGAAATTCTACTGAGTTTCCTCTACTAAAGTAGATTGGCAGATCTTGTGCAATTTACATTACCTATGGATTAAGAAGGCAAATGTCATTTTCAACATAGTGTATGTCAGAAACAAGACTGGAACCCACATCATCCTGATTCTGATGCTGGCTCTCTATCCACTATGTGATAGGGCCTCTGAAATATTGCATTATATGGTTATTCAGCAAGGGAATGTAATGCATTTAAGGAAAAATAACCAAGCTGAAGAGTGCTATTCTTTAGTTGGGATCATGAGCAATTTATTTATGAGGAAGAGAACGAGGAAGGGAAGGGCACAAAGCAAACTAATTTGGAAAATTCAATGTCTTATCTTAATGCTGGGAGGACATATAATGGGGAAAAAAAGAAAATGATATTAATGTAAGAGCCATGGATTTCCAGCACAACAGAATTCAGTTTTTCCTGAAAAGAAGATTGTCTGTGTTATTTGAAAAGTGCAAGATTGCATTTTCATTTTTAAAGTTTGACAATCACTCTAATCCACTGTTTAGTTTCTATTGTGCAGCAAGATGAGTGCATCAGATTCAAACGAATTGGGGAATCATATTGACATAGGTCAAAATATCCCAGGACTTATTTTGGGAAGAAGATGACAAAAAAGGTAGGTCACCGTCCACCCTGCTGCCAACTTGACAGGGTAATTGCATTCCTTTCCCTTTTATTAAAACCATCACCCATTTAGTTTTTGGCAGGAAAGTGAAATGAAGGTCTGCATTCAGATAACTCAATTGAGATGGAGCTTATCTAGATAATTAAAGGAAAAAACATCTTACTTTTCCTAATACTTCCCTAAACTCCCCCTTCCCTTTGCCTTTTCTGCAATGCTTAAGATTATTTCCCTGTACACATACTGACACTGCTTATGAATAATTTCCAGATTTAATTACAAAGGAATTTTCACAAACAGGTGACAAAGGAATGCAAGTTAGACAAATATGCTTTTCTCAGTTGTTACAGAAAAGATAATAAAGTAAGAAGTTTGGTTGGTTTTTATCAAATGTTTTAGTTGCATTGTGCCTATTTTTAATTGAAAATTGCTTTCTGAATTTCATCTCGGACAATTCCTAGTTCTGTGACTCAATGTTTAGCACAATGCATAGTACAAAGTAAATGTTCAATGAATGCTTATTGATTCGACTCTACACAGCTCTCTTAATGTCTCCAAGTAATTAGTTTCTTCATCTTAAAATGAAACATAATGATGCTTGCAGTACATACCAGAAGAGAGGGAGCATACAGTCTGATTAGAAGGCCAGCGTTGGTTTCAGGAAAATGTGGGTTCAAGTCCTCACTCCATCAGATATGGGAACTGTACTGTTTACAGAGGAAAGTCATTAAACCATTCAATGCCTCAAGTGACCCTTCCTTTAGAGAGGGTAGAAATTTGATTTCAGCTCACTCTACTTCTTTTTTTGTTTGTTTGGTTTTTTTGGGGTTTTTTGCAGGGCAATGAGGGTTAAGTGACTTGCCTAGGGTCACACAGCTAGTAAGTGTCAAGTGTCTGAGGCAGGATTTGAATTCAGGTCTTCCTGAGTCCAGAGCCTGTGCTTTATCCACTGCACCACCTAGCTGCCCCTCACTCTACTTCTTATCTGAATCTCTGCTAGGTCTATGAAACAAGATAATCCTCTGGTGTCCTCCCACCCCTACCTCTTCTAGCTTCCCCTTGTGTGTTGTTCTTCCTCTGATAGATCATAGGCCCTTTGAGGACAGGGGATGTCTTTTTTTTCTTATTTATATTCCCAGCATTAAGGACAGTTTCCAGCACATGGGTACTTAATACATGTTTATTTAATTGATGATGTCACAAGTCACAAGTGACAAACAAAGCAAACTAACCAACCCAACAACAAAAACCCTATCTCACTGTTGAGTGTAAAGTAGTTTGTAAGCCTTAAAATACTATATATAATACAGTAATTCCTTTTCCCCCTTGTCTTTCCTACTCCTTCTCTACTCTGAAGTTACTGTTTTCCATTATCCCTTTAAAGATTCAATAATTGTGGACAGCATTGGAGCTCTGTTTTTAAAAAAGACTTTTTTGTTTTTGTAAATACTGTCCTTGTTTAGACTATGCCCCTAATAATCCTGAGTATTCAAGTTTCTACATCAGCTCCTTAATCACAAAACAATATAGAATTTCAATTCTCCAAGAAGTCTAGTAGCCTGGGATAGAGGATGAGGGTCAGTATAGGGTAGCAAACAAATCACCAATGATAGCTTCTGCCCTGATGCTAGTTGAAACAGAATAAGTTTAATTTTCTGTTTTTTGTTTTGTTTTGTTTTGTTTTGTTTTCAGGGTAATGCAGGTTAAATGACTTGCCCAGGGTCACACAGTGTCAAGTGCCTGAGGCAAGATTTGAACTCAGGTCCTCCTGAATCCAGGGCTTGTGCTCTATCCACTGCACCTCCTAGCTTCCCCTCAGGATCAGATTAATTCTGGACTGGAGAGCTGGTGACGTGCAAGGCAGCTTCTGTGCATCACCACTTTTGTAAGAAATCTGGTTCTTTTCAGGCTGAACTTTCTCCAGGTCTCTCAAAAGGAGGAAGGAAAAGTAGCCTCATTCCTTACTGCCTTCCTTCATTCTCTTTCTGGTATCAATATTATCCTTCTAAGTTTTAAAACTCTACAATGAACTCCGATGCTTCATTTTGTCATCTCACTTTACATAGTTAATCAATAACCAGTCATTATGAGTGGATCTAGAATTAGAACTCTAGTTCTAGAACTAAGAAGGACTTTATGGGTCATGTAGTCCATTCTTCCCATTTTACAGATGAGGAAAATAAAGCCCAGAGATATAAAATACCTCTTCCCAAAGCCACACAGTGAGGAAGTAGAAAATCAGGAATTTGAACTAAGGTCTTCTGATTCCAATTTCAGGGTTTTTAAAAACTTCCTTAACCTGCCAGTCATCCTGCTCATTCTTCTTAACAATGATTATTTTGTTTTTCAGAGCATTGCGGGCTAAGGGACTTGCCCAGGGTGACACAGGTAGTAAGTGTCAAGTGTCTGAGATCAAATTTGAACTCAGGTCTTCCTGAATCCAGGGCTGGTGCTTCATTTGCTACACCAAGTGGCTGCCCCCTTTACAATGGTTCTTACATGTATCCTTTCTTTTCCATTCACATTCAAGCTACCGTCATCTTGCTGCCATGTTTGAAATTTAACAAAAAAGCTAAACTGATGCAATTCTCCACTTAAGATAGTATTTATTAAAAGGGCATGCAGGGGCAGCTAGGTGGCGCAGTGGATAAAGCACCAGCCCTGGATTCAGGGGTACCTGAGTTCAAATCCGGCCTCAGACACTTGACACTTACTAGCTGTGTGACCCTGGGCAAGTCACTTAACCCCCATTGCCCCGAAAAAAACAAAAAGCAAAAACAAACAAAAAAGGCATGCAACCTGATAATAAAAGATCATTTGCTTGCCTCCATTTATGCCAATTATCCTGAATTGAAGATGCACCTCATTTTCTTTTTTCTCTTTTTTTTTTTTTTGGTGAGGCAATTGAGGTTAAGTGACTTGCCCAGGGTCACACAGCTAGTAAGTGTTAAGTGTCTGAGGCCGGAATTGAACTCAGGTCCTCCTGAATCCAGGGCCAGTGCTCCATCCACTGCACCACCTAGCTGCCCCTGCACCTCATTTTCATAAGCCTACAACAAAGAACAGAACAAAAATAATCTAATTGTGAAGCATCACAGGGATTAGGGATCTTTGCTGATCCCTCATTATTGATCAAAAAAAGTTGGTGTGGCCCATATATGGATGAAGACCACCTTTCTCTATCCCTAAGAATTGCTTTTGTGAGGTGTATGCATCTCAGCTACATTTGAGTATTACTAATAAGAACCCAGGTATGTAGACTTACTGGTGACTAGGAAATTAGACAAGACTGTTTGGTTTTTTTTGATGGGACAAGGTCAGCTATTTCTGCTTTTGAAGAATAACACAAAAACCTTGTAGGGAATGCTGAGATAATGTTTTATGAGAGTAATGAGCACAGAGTTTTTCTTTCAATAATAGCAATTATAGGAAAGCCTAACCTTTGGGATATATCTTCAAGGAGAAAGGAGATTCAACTTTTGCACCCATGAGCTTTTTCACTCAGAAATAAAGAATAGATTTTAGGTTTGTTACATAGAATACAGAATATAGTTATAGAAAAAAAATCACTCACAGGGTAAAATAAAATATAAAATACAAGATCAAAAATTAATTCTCTCAAAACTTTTATCATTCCATCCCCATATGACTAAAATACTTTCATGATTCCTTGCCTTTCATATTTCCACCCTCTAGTTACTTCTGAATATAACAAGATTAAACTTTTTTCTAAAAAGAAAGGCAATAATCTTGCCAATTTTTTCTAGAACCAAATCAAATCTTTTCTCCTCCACAAAAATTTTCCCAACAACAATTCACTACAGTGATTTCCCCTTCCTTGAATTCAGAGCATTGTTTACTCTAAACCACTAACTGGCAGCTAATTTGATGTATTGCTTGGGGACATTTCTTATACCATAATCTTATACTACTCTTTACGAAGCACCATTGTATTATGGATGCTATATTCTGGCCTCAGACCCAGAAACTTCTGGGCTCATGTCTTGTCTCTGACACATACTGCCTGTGTGAGGAGACAAATTAACTTCTTGGTGCTCAAGGAAGCTCTCAATTCTATTTAAATTGCAGAGAAGGCACAAACCAGTATTGTAGGCATTTCTTCACTTGGGAGGTCCTTAGAGCAATGAAATCATAAGTCTAGTTCATTTCCTTATTGCAATTTAATTTTACATTTTAATTTAATCTTGGGCATATATTTGTGCTAGATTTCTGCAATTACATGATAAAGTTCTAGAGGACTTGTACTCTAACATTCCTTTATTTCTCCTTAAAGAGAGTAGCATGAAGCCTTGAACATAATTATTCAGTACATATTTGTTAATGTATTCTTTACTAGAAGAGGGCTAGACAGAGTAGAAAGTGCTGGGCTTAGAGCAAGGAGGACTTAAAATCTGGCCTCAGATACTTAATAACTATGTGACCCCAGGCTTGTTACTTAATCATGTTTGCCTCAGTTCCCCATTGGTAAAATGAGCTGGAGAAGGAAATGGCAAAATACTGTAGTATCTGCCAAGAAAATGGAAATGGGGTTATGCAAAGTTTGACATGAATAAAAAAAAATGATTGAACAACAAAAAAAAGTGAATTTTACAAATGTATTGGTTGTTGAGGAAGGAACAACTGAAAAAAGGGAAATATTTATCAGAAGAAACTTACTAACAGTATATACAGGAAGTAAAACAATCAGAAATTATAAGTTGAATAGCAATTCTAGAGTAGTTGAAATGTGAAATAAATTTTCAAAATCTGCCTGTACCAAGAAATAAGAAAACGTAAAAATTGATAATTTGAAAAAGAGAAAATATTTATCAGAAGAAACTTACTAACAGTGTATACGGAAAATATGGAAACCCATCCATCTATAACTATAGTTTTATTTCTAGTTTGTAGAATTTATAGATTATTACTTGGCATTACATATGAAACTTTCAGTATCGATGAGACCCCTAATCTCACATCTCATCAAGACAGATCTTTTCTCTAATGGTAAAAAGCAAACTATACTCACCTTTCCATCATGTATAATTTGTGTCCATAGTCTCCATTATAGCCTTCATAAAGTGTCTCCTGACATTATGAAGGTCTTCCTCCAAGTTGCTTTCTCTTCTATGATTAACTCTTGAGCTTTTCATTTCTTATTTCTCCTTTTCAGATCAATGTGGCTAATACTGTTAAGATTCTTTGATGTAATTGCCATTTTCAAAATCTTATGCAACCTGCTTATGTCTACCATGTTTTTTTTTTTTATCTCCCTTTGTGGTTGTTATAATTTAATTTTTTGGAACACGGTGGTTTCATATTTGTCAGCTATATGACAATAGGAATAACAATAGTAACTAGTATTTATACACAGGAATAAAGCTTCAAAACACTTTATCAATATTATCTAATTTGTTCTGATTTTTGGTAAAAAAAACAAAAACAAAAACAAAACGTGAGACATCGAATGCCTTCTTTTCTAAATGCTGTTACTTTCAAATTGAATATTAGTATTGGGAAATGTTGAAATGCCTAAAAATACCCAAAACAAACAAAAACAAACAAATAAAAAGAAAAACAAAAACCAAGGCCTTGCAGTCTGACTTCATGGATTTGAATACTGGCTCTTCCACTTATATGCTTGAATGGAGAAAAGTTTTTCAACTTCTTTTTGCTTCAGTTTTTCTCATTTGGAAAACAGGAATAAAACAATAATACCTACAGTACCTACCTATCTTTTAGTGTTGTTGTGATAAATGAGAAAATGTATGTAAATATTATATGAATCATATATTAGAATATAAAGAAAAATAATATAAAAGATAATATAATGATAAAGAGTATCTTCCAAGAGCTTAAAGTGCTAGACATAATGAGAATGTTTTATCACAATGGTTTTAAGATAATCAGAATTTAATATCACCACAACCATTTGAAAGTTCTTTTGTGTTTTTATGGAGCATCTTCATCATCATCATCCTATAATAATTTCTTATATATATATATATACACATATATATTGGAGATTTCTGTATTAATATTATATAACCAATAAATATTAATTATTATTGGTTGCATTGATGGTGATGTCAACCAGCACTGCTTTTGAAGGAAAGAGGAGTGATATTTCCATTTGACAGAAGAAGCCCTAGGAGGTATACCATGTCTGTTAATACCTTAGCCCCAGGAAACATTCTAGTTTTGGGACTTCAAGGAACTTCCCCTTTCTTCTCCTCATCCTTGTCTCCCTCCAAAGCCCTCTTCTCCCAGCCACACACAGAGTAGAGAAATATGGCTTTGTAAGCAATCTCAATAAACATAGGAGACAGATATTACCAGCCTGGTGTCAATTGTTCTTTCAGTTCTGAGAGTCACTCCCTCCTGCTTATTTCCTAAATAATTCCCTGTAGTTTACCTCAATGAGGAAGAACGGTAAGAGGATAACAGTTTATAATTTACCTGATATAGCATCTGGGTTTTGATATTATAATTAACAATGTTGGTGATCATTGTCCCTCATCTTCAGAACCCCTTTTGTGTGAATTGCATGACCCATATTTTGTTTTGTAGATAAGGTTAAGGGAGTTATCTAACTTGAATATTGTATGTCCCTCTTTCTTACTTCTGTGTGTGTGTGTATGTGTGTGTGTGTGTGTGTGTGTGTGTGTGTGTGTGTGTGTAGAAGGATAATGCTAGAAAGGATACAAGTCTATATGAAGATAGTTGGATCTTATAGCAAGCTAACGTTCCCTAGCAGTATTATAAACCATTGAATGATCTGGCCCAGAAGTAAGAAAAAAAGAATAATTATGGCACAGTCTATAAATTAATGTAGTACTTTTTCAAGGGTAGAATCATGTTATTCAATAATTCTAATTATCGAGAAAGTGTCAAGGGTACCTTGATCACTTAAGAACAAAAATTGGAGAAAGTTCAGAGAAGAAAATTAAAACCTATATAGAAAAAAAACAAGTTTTAGGGGGAAATATTCCCTATTGGACAAGACCAGCTTGTAAAAAATGGAAGGCAGTTTTCCAGACAATAGTTTTAGATTACCATCTTGGACCACATACTATAATAGCATTCAATAAACAACCATTTATTATATACTAATATGCCAGCCACTGTACTAGGTTTTGAGGTACTAAGACAAAAATGAAATAGTCTCTGGCTTCAAGGAGCTTACATTCTATCTAGGGAGAAAGATTCATAAATGAATTCACAAAATATATATGTTATTTTTTGGGTAGAGCTTTGGGTAATGCCAGAGTTAACGATGATTGATAGTGAAGTAGCAAGAGAGCTGAGGAAGCAGTGATCAAGGAGGAAGAAACAGGAAAAAACAATGTCATGAAAACCCAGAAAGGAGAAAATATCTAAGAGGAGAGTGTGGTCACAGAATCAAAAGCTGTAGAAAAGTAAATAAAGATGAGACAAGGTAAACTGGTAATTAAGAGATCTTTGATAACTTTAGAGAAAAGAATGTCAATTGAGTGATAAGGTCAGAATTCACTTTGCAAAGGGTTTAGAAATGAGAGAGATGAGAGGTGGTGGAAGACAATTTTTTCTAGATATTTGGCCATGAATGAGAGAAGATTCTAGGATGATAGCTTGAGGGAATAGTTGGGTCCAGTGAGGGTTTTTTTTTTTTTTTTTTCAGGATATGATAGACTTGAATATGTTTGCAGGCAATAATGATGATAAGAGAGTTCAGAGTAGGTCCTAATGTGTATGACCTAATATAAAAGTTCTTGACATTAAAAACAAGTGAAGAATAGGAAATACATTTCAAATCTGTAAATAGGTAGACAATTCTTTGGAAAATAAGGAATAGGGCTTATCTAAGCACAGGGATTAGCTTTATGATTTTATTGATATAGAGAATTCTTAAATGAAGAAATTCGCTCTACCAATACAGATCAATACCTTATCTGAAAATTATGTTAAAAAGTGCCTAGGCCACAGACAAGTTAAGTGACTTTCCATTGTCATACAGGTCATAATTGTCAAATGTAGGAATCTGAATCCTAGTTCTCTCTGTTACACCAAGCTGCCTCTCACAGAGGTGAACACCACAATGAAATAGATCATATTGATTATAAAATCAATAAAATCAATACAAGTACAGTGAAAAAGAGTTGTTGACTGAGAAAAATATGTTGACATCAAGTGTCTTTGATAAAAATTTATTAGTTTATATAAATATACACACAGATGAGATTGACATAATTATATAAGACCAAAAGTCATTGTCTAATATCAAAGATATGAAGAATTCTTCCAGAGAAGAAATATAACATATCAACTACTTAAAATACCTTAAATATTTAATCATAACAGGAATGTAAATTAAAATAATGAAATTTTCACCTCATACTCAACAAGTTGGCACAAATGACAAAAGATATAAATAATCATGGCTGGATGATTAATGGATACTGTTAGTGGGACTGTGAATTAGTCCAACCCTTCTAGAAATCATTTTAGAATTCTGTGAAAAAGTGATTCAATTCTTTATTTTCTTTGTGTCAGTGCTACAATTGCTGAATATACAAGGATGGTAAAGAAAAAAAATCTCACATGCCAAAAGATCCATAAAGGTGTGTGTGTGTGTGTGTGTGTGTGTGTGTGTGCGCATGCGTGAATCAAAACAAAACAAAGCAAAACAAATAAATGGCGAAAAGTGAGTATCCATTGATTTGATAATGGATGAAAAATTGTGGTTATATAAATCAAATGGAATATTACTATCCTAAAAATGAAGTGTGAGAAGCAGAGAAAGAATGGTTATCAACTGATATTCTATAAAAAAAGGGGGGGGGTGGAGAAAAATAAGCAGAAGAATACAATTACAAACAAGACTAAAATGTACCTGAACTCAGCTTAAATGCAAAGACCAATTTTTATCCTAGAAACCTGATAGTGAAAAACACATTTCTCTTCTTGGTGAAGAAAAGGAGGTTAATGACTCTTGGTCTAGAAGGCCTACCAGATCCCTTTCAATTCTAAATATGTAATACCATCACAGGGGTCAAATGATATAGATTTTACTAATGTTTTTCTTTGCTTTAAGAAAAATAACAAATTAAATTAAAAATAATTAAAATAAATAAATGGAAATTAAAAATAATTAAAATTTAAAAAATAATTGAATTCACTGGATGGGATAAAGGAAAGTTATATCAGGAAATGACTAAGATGTAAAAACAAAAGACATCAACAAAACATTTAATATGATTGTATGTAAAAGAGGAGGAATGTATATACCAAAAAAGTAGTTACATACATAGTTAAATAAGCAACATATGAGAGAAATTTCCTAAACATCTTTACTCATAGAAAAATTTTTGTTATGACATTTCTGTACTTAATGTTGTTCTGCATATAGTTTTCCAATTTTGAGTCCCATGGCAACCATTAAAAAGAAGTTTTGAAAGATTTAAAAAATCTAAGCACAAACTGAGGAGCAGGAATAACTATGCCTAGCCTCAAGGGATTATAATTAAAAGTCAAAGAATTAAATTAATAAAAGGAAAACTATAGGTACCTCATGAAAAAATGTACATTTCTGACAGGGAAACTTATTAGATTACGTCTTGGTTTCTCCCTAGGATGTGGTGAAATTTCCATTTGGTTTCAAATGCATACCATAAATATATTCCAAAAATATCCAAGGAGATTATCCTACAGTAATTACTTGGACATTTCAGGATTCTTAGTTTCAGAAAAATGATCAATTTATTTGATACTATCCCCCAGAGTAGAAATTAATATTGCAAAATTTTAAAGGATTTAACCTGAACATTTTCTCAGACAGTATTTTAAGGGAGTGATGGGAATGATTGTAGAAAATTGTTTTATTGGCACAAATAGATATTTCAGTCCTTAAGAGTATTGCAAAAGGGGCAGCTAGGTGGCACAGTGAATAAAGTACTAGCCCTGGATTTAGGAGTACGTAAGTTCAAATCTGGTCTTAGAAACTTGACACTTACTGGCTGAGTGACCCTGGGCAAGTTATTTAACCCTCATTGTCCCACAAAACCCCCCCAAAAAAACATAAACAAAAAACAAAAACAAGAGTGCTGCAAAGGATGGGTTAGTGAAGGGAGAACTATTTCCATTTGTACTGGAAGAGATGATTATCAATGAAGTTAGAGAAAAGACAAAAAGATTGACCCCTTATTTTATTTCTGTTTTCTCTGCCAAGAAGAAGGATCATAAGAATGATCATAGAACAACAAGAAGAAGAAGTTAAGGGGGATTGACATTCATGGCAAGTAAGTCACTTAATTGCTCTCCATAAATTCAAGTCATCATGATGCTTAAAGTATTTGTACATAGAATTTAATACACTTCAAAATATGGGTCATCCCTGATTTTCCATCTTTACTTCATAATTCTCCTTCTCAAGCATGCTACATCCTGATTCAATTAAATGACTAGCTTTTCTCTAAACTGTACATGCCATCTTCTGCCACTTTGAATTTGTACTTTCAGTCCCCCATTTCTGAAAAGCATTCCTTCATCAATCCTTCCTTTCTAAAGTTTTGTTTTCCCCAAGAATCAGTCCAAGTGATAATTCTGTGAAGCCTTTCCCCACTCACCCCTCTGGAGTTAGTCTTCATTCCCTCCTAAAATTACATTTACTTTCTGTATACGTTACCTCTCCCAACAACTTCTTCACCCTAGGAGAATGTAAGCTTGTCTACTGAGATATTAACATTGGGGCAGGAAGTGGGTGAAATATTTTCTGGCTTCTTTTTCTTCCTCTGAATCCCCTGTGACCATGCAGTGCCTTACAGTTAATAGGTGATTTAAAATACTTGATGAATCAAATCAAAAGTGATTGTTATAATGCTATTGATATCCTTTGAAAGTTGCTGTAGAATTGAAGGTTTTGCAGGGGATGGGGTAAGGGAAATGGCATTGTATTTAATTTTGAGGGACAAGAGATTGAATTCTCAATGTACTACTTACCAGTTATAAATCAATGGACCTCCCAGAGACATAGTTTTCTCATATATTCAATGAGTTTGTATCTTTTCTGAGATCCCATCTAGCTCTGACATTCTGTGGTTGTCATTCTGTGAATGTAAATGAGTAAATGAAGACAAAAAGCTAGAAATTTCCCAATTTAAAGACCAGTGAGATTGATAGAGATTCTGGGGAAAGTGCATTATCTATTATAAAAGGAATTCGTATGCAGATATTTTCCAAATTGACATATCCAAATGTCTCTTAAATTCTAGCCCTGCATTAGTGACTGCCAGCTGGAAATCTTCACCTGGGGGTCATGTCAGTATCTCAAATTCAGTGTGTCTAGAATGGCACTCATTGTCCTCCCCACAACCTTAAGCCCATCCCTTTCTTGAAATTTACCTGTTTCAGTTGAAGATATTACTCTCCTTCCAGTCACCAGTTGTAACCTGAGTCATTTTTTACTCTTTTCTTCCTCTCAAAACTCATCTCTCATTTGCCAGATCCAGTTTATTATAACTCCACAACATTGCTCTTATATTTCCTCTTGTCTTCCACTTCCATGGCTACCTCCTTATTTCAACTCCTCATCATCTTCCACTGGCACTCTTGTCATGACCTTCTCAATTTTCTCCCTGCTTCCAGTAATTTCCCTCTTCTGTGTTTCCTCTCCACTGTCAAAATGACATTCAAAAAGCACAAGATTGCCCAAATCATTTCTAGGCTTAAAAATCTTCAGTGGCTTCTGTTAATGCAAAGTGAAAGGAGAAAAAGAACGAAGAGGGCATGGGGTGTTATGAGTAGGTGTGGTTGATTCAGGGACAAGTCTTATGACTGGTTATCTCAAGAAAAGTGGTATGTAGCTGATACCATTCTCCAATTGGTTCATCAACTGGTATTTCATTAACATGGAATTTGGTTCATCCTCCACCCCCATGGCATAGATCTGTTTTTCCAACTTCCTAAATTGTCTTGAGGAGGAAGAATATGACATCCTGAGCTTTTGTTGGTTCTCTTGCTCCAAAATTCAATTTGAGCATTCATTTTAAAGTTGTTTGGAGGGGAATGTTGGGAAAGCTCAGCTGACTGTTTTCTTTACCCTCTTGACTCCTCCCTCAGAAGTTTTAAATACTAATTTTAATAACATTTTTTCATTATGTTTTAAACAAAATAACTTGCAAAGTACCCTCTTTTACAATATACTATTACTTTTTTTTCCCCAGGGAGTTATAAACCTCACATCATTTGTTTAGGAATGGTAAGTTATATCAATCTTACTGCCTCACAAGTTTTTTTTTTTTAAGTTTCCCAGGATATGAGTATATGTGTATGCATGTGTGAATCACTTGCGATGCTCCTTTGAATCTCCAATGAGACCTCCTTCACGTATAGAGGTTTCTGCATTCACAACCAGACTTGGATGTTGAAAAATTTCCCAAACCATATGTTACCCTCTTCTATTTTCTATAAAAATATGTAACATCATAAAATGTCCCAGAAATCTGACTTATCATAATTGTCTTAGTAGTTTGATGTATTTTGCAGTTACTTAGACCTTATATGGGGTCTTATTCCCTCTCTCTGTAGTTTGCTTGCAAAATGAAATAGTTTCCCTAAACCTGTTTACAATAGATGATCAATGACATTGACATGAATAATTAAAGGACTCCATGTAAAGAATGTTGTCTGAAATGTCAGGAACTGTCATAGACAATGCAGTTGAAACCAGCTGTCCAATGGACTCCTTTTGACAAAGGAGGGTTATGAATAGAAAGAGGGTAAAGACTGGATGACCTTGATTAATAATGAATAAAGGGACTGAATTACAGGCTTACACATACTGACAAACTCAAACTTCTGGTAATAAATCAAACTGGCATTTTGAATCACAAAACCTCTTTTGCCGCTTGAAATATATGTCAAATGGGGGCCACATTCTCTTGGCTGAACTGAATCCATTTGATGCTGGAATTCTTGTTCATTCTTTTCAACATAAGCCAGGGTAAGTCCTGAATATCTCAAAGGTCGGAGCTTTCCTTGAGAAATGATTTCTGAGTCTAAGTGACTTGCTGGTACTTGGCTGTCTTTGTTGCTTTTAGCATAACTACTTGCTGTGATAAAAGTAGGTGAAATAGCTGGAAGCAGCAATGAGGGATAGTGAATGCATGTTTAAATGTCTTCTTGAAAAGTTTCTCTCCTGATATGCATCCAAATTTGTACCTAATTTCTCAGTAAATAATATAAACACGCACATATGTGCATGCACATATATGTATATATACATATGTGAAGATATATACATATATGACCAATTCTCTGATATAAACCATACGTATGTGTATTTATGCCATATATATGTGTACATATGAATATATGCCATATATAATAAACCTATATATGGTTTATATCAGAGAATTGGTATATAAACTTCATATATAAGAGAATTGGCATATACACCATGCATATATGCACATACATACATATATACATATGCAAGTAAATATGTGTATATATGTATGTGTGTGCGTGTGTGTGTGTGTGTGTGTGAATACACATATATGGTTTGTATCAGAATTGGCAAAGGTTTCATGTTGTAATGAAGCTGCAAAGGACATTTCTTTTTAAATTTAAAACAGATTACTAGTAGCTTCTAGAAGGAAACATGACTTGAGGTTGGGTGCAAAATATTATTTTTCTTTTGTAAAAAGAAAAAAAGTCAATTCTTTCTGGTTGAGGGGCAGGGGAGAGATGTGTTTGTGTGTGTGTGTGTGTGTGTGTATAAACCATGAATAAGTGTTATCTACACACTCTGAATGAGGTTGTAGGATCCCCACTTTTTTGTTTGATTCAGCAGGGCGTCTTATTGTTGTATAGTCTTTTGTTTCTTTATTCCATCTAATAGGGCAGTGCCCCACAGTGATCAAATCAATCATCTCACAAACCTTCATAGTTCACTCTTGCCCACTGAATGAAATATAGACTCTTGAGCATTCAAGACTCATCACTAGCTGACTCCAGCTCATCTTTCCAGCCTTATGTGATACTACTCTCCATAAACCATTTGTGTAGTAGAAGGACCACTAGGGAGAGAATCAGAGGATTTGTGTTCATATCCTACTTCTCATGTTTATTAACTGTGTGACCATTATTAAGTCCAAGGAACCAGTGCATTTCAGTAGAGGATGGGTTGTTGTTCAGTATCTTTTCAGTTGTGTCCAACACTTTGTGAATTCCTTTAAGGTTTTCTTGTAGTAGTTTAGCATTTCTTTTTCTAGCTCGTTTTACAGATGAGGAAACTGAGGCAAATAGGGTTAAGTGACTTGCCCAGGATCATACAGCTACTAAGTGTCTGAGGCCAGATTTGAACTTATGAAGGTGAGCCTGACTGACTTCATGTTTTGCATTCTGTCTACTGTTTCAGCTACCTGACTGGAGTATGGGGGAGGATGTGGATAACTGTATTTGGAGTTAGGGGGCTTGCATTTGAATTCTGGCTTTGCCCCTCTGTTTGTGTCCTTGGGCAAATAATTTTATCTGCATGAACCTCACTTTCCTCATCTTTTGAATAGGGCTTCTAATGTTCCCTTTAGCTGCAAATCTATGATCCATAGACTATACTTTCAGCAAACCTGACATACGGGTTAGCTGATTCCCATCCGACAAGGCTTTGTTGCTCTGGTTTATATGAAACCTGTGAAGGCTTTCCTCAGTAGCAATCTGTAAAAGAAAAAGAAAAAAAAATACAGACATGGTATCTTAGGGTACATTACCCAAAGTGGCAATTGTGTGAAAATGATTTTGATGCTGACTTGGGATGTATTTCTTAATCTCTGAAGGAAGATGGGTTTTTTACTTTAATATAAGATTCAAGGTGAACTTCAAAGAAACTTTCTAATTATTGTCTGGAGAGAATACCTGGGTTATTTCCATTTATCTTTGGTAAGAGTTAGGGTTTTTAAAGAAGGTACTGAATTCTATTTAGGCATTTTCTTTTTTTAAGCTAATCTATTAAAATTTTCTCTTTTTTCCCCCATTTTTTCTTTTTTTGCAGGTCAATGAGGGCTAAATGACTTGCCCAGGGTCACATAGCTAGTAAGTGTCAAATGACAGAGGTGAAATTTGAACTCAGGTCCTCCTGAATCCAGGGCCAATGCTTTATCCACTGTTCCACGTAGATGCCCCACTTTTCTCTTTAAAAGAGCTAAATATTATAAATATTAATAAATGTTGTATGTATGATTTTCAAAAGATAGAAAAACAATTCCTTGCTCCTTCTCAGCTGTCCCTATGACTTAAACTTCTTAAGATATTGAAAATTTACACATTTATTGTCACCTGACATTATATTAAAATAGTAGAAAGAGCCCATAGTTTTTGGAGATTAGGAAAATGGCAGTCCTCAAAGCTAAGTGATTTGTCCAAGATCATATAGGAATAATAAGCACAGATTTAAACCTAGACTTTTTTTGAATTTTAAATTCAGGACTCTCCATAATACCTCACTGTGAGTTTAGTCCTGATGAGTGGTTGATAAAGCTCTTGACATTTGAGTCTTCAAGGTCAAAATCATGAAGAGATCATGAATGTCAGAGAAATATACGAGCTAGCTCATAGATTGCTAAATATTCCACATGAGCATTCATACCTCAGAAATTGCCATTAACAGAAATCAGGCCTTAATTTATTGTTTTTGTGATTGTCTATGCTTCAACTAATGAACAGAATGTTAATAATTCATACTAAACTTTATAGTGTCTCATTCCCACCCCCAGCAGAGACCCAGCTGTTAAATATTCACCATCACATCCTTGCATGTCACCTTCATATTTAGATTGAGTAGTCAACATGAGGTACCTATTTTAACTTAACTACTTTACATATTGTCTTTGGACAATAACTCCTAAAGGTGATGACTGATTTTGAGGAACATCTGTCTGTTACTAAAAAAGGTTCTGAATGGGACACCACGTGGTATAAACACCCTTGGACTGGGAGTTGGGGGTCTGTGTTCAAATCATAGGTCTCCATATCAGCTATTCACTCCCTAAGTGACTGGGCAAAATCACTTCAATATCTGGGAAAAGAAGAGATTTGATTAGATGATCCTCAAGATTATTTCCAGATCAAACATTCTATGATTCTTCTTCATGTCCATCATCCTGATGAAAATGACAGCTGATAAAATTTTCAAATAGGCATTTTTATGCATTTCAATTAAGTGTATCATATAACTAGAAATTATGGAGATAAAGGCTTTATGGGAAAATAATGGTCAGCCAACCATTTTAAAACAAAATGAGCTTATGAATTGATTGAACACCATTGAATAGTATATAGTCAATCTTACTTTTAATTAATTTAACATTAAATTTTAGGAATTGCAATAATATCTTAATTTTATGTAATTGCCCTGAGTAAGGTCTGCAGTTCAGAGCACCACTTCTTATTAATGATAAGGCACTTATGATTTGTTCAGGGTAGTTGAGAGTATTGAAATCTAATATTCTCATATTGGGGTTGTGAAAATCACAAGCAGAGAGAGATATTGTCGAATGTCTTTGACCTGATCTGAGGGAGGAAGGAATTAGAATAAGACTGAAGTTGTCCTAACTTGTGCCACTACATCTGAGACCATTTCATGAACTTAAAGGTTCTGAAGTAATAATATTACTGAATTTCAGAGCTGGACGGGACTTTGGAATCTTTCATCTAGACCATCTCATTTCTGAATAGGAATTCATTTCTACAACATAACTTAACAAATGTACATCTGGCCTCTGTTTGAAGACCTACTATAACCTGAGATATAGAAGGACAATATAAAACAAACCAAAAAAATTATAGGAAAAATGGAGGAGGGAAAAGGAATAAACATTTATATAGCACCTACAGGAACTGTACCAAGCACTTTATAATTATTATCTCATTAGATGCTTACAATAACCCTGCAAGTTAGGTGCCATTATTATCCTCATTTTATAGTTCACGGAACTGAAGCAAACAGGTTAAGTGACTTGCCCAGGGTCACACAACCAGTAAGTATCTGGGGCTGGCTTTGAATTCAGCTCTTCCTGACACTAAGCCTAACTATCTACCTATGGTACCAAATAGTAGACTATATGGGATAAGGAGATAAGAAGCAGGCTCATGAAGAACGAAAGGGAGGACATCATTCTTGGTTTGGGGAATACATCATGGAACCTTGATGTATTGTCAAAAAACTGACTGAAATCTCTCCTAAGATCTCCTGCAAATGGGAAATTGTAGAATTACCAATGTCATTTGCTGTTAGTAGTAGTATTTCTATTATTATCCATGTGAAAGAAGTAAGTAGTGGATATAAATCTGGCCTCTCACTTAGGCAGATGATTTGGGACCCATCTCTGATATATTCTGGTTGGAAGATTCTGGGCAAGCCAAATAATGATAGCCAACATTTATATAGTGTTTTAAAGCTTGCAAGTCATTGTACATATAATATCTCACTTATCATAGAGATTGCTATGTGGAAAAATGTATAGAGCAAGGGACCAAGAGGCAGAAAGAAGTGAATTCAAATCTGGTCTCAGGTACTTACTAACTGTCCAACCCTGGACAAATCATTTAGGCTGTCTTCCTCAGTTTCCTCAACTGTAAAATGGGATTATTGACCTCACAGAGTTGTTATAAGGGCCAAATAAGACAATATTTATAAAGCTCTTAGCACAGCACCTGGCACATAGTAGGCATTTAATAAATGCTTATTCCACTCCCCCATTTAATTATTTTTTTTCTTTGTGAGGCAATTGGGTTAAGTGACTTGGCTAGGGTCACACAGCTATTAATTGTTAAGTGTGTAAGGCTGGATTTGAACTCAGGTCCTTCTGAATCCAAGGCTGCTGCTCTATCCACTGTGCCACCTAGCTTCCCTTCCCCCATTTAATTCTTAGAAAAACTCTAAGAGGAAAATACTATTATTAGGCTTGTTTTATCATTGAAAGACTAAAGTTGAAATAGTTTTACTGAGTTGCCCAGGCTCACACAGGTATTTAGTGTCTGAAGTTGGATTAGAATGTAGGGTTCTCTGACACCAGGCCTCTATACTCTGTGCCAAAGGTACTTGTCACTCCCTAGTACCCTTTGTACCCTTAAGTTGAAAGTTTCCTCTATTGGTATATTGAAATGTATGAAAAGTTTTTTTTAATTCCTTTTTTCAGACAAGACTTTTAGTCGTTGTTATTATCCTTTTGTCAGAACCATCTATATTTATTTCTACAGTTGTCTCAGTTCTCTACATAACTGCCAGGATTGCTCTGCATTTAAAATGTATTTAAGTTTAGAAGTTTGGGAGGAGAGTGAACTCATTAGATTTGGCTTTTCAAATGTATAGAATGCCTTGTTATGTTCTGAACTTCAAAAAAGCTTAAATGCATTACGACAGGTCCTATTTCTCTTGGTTTTATAGAGAATGTCCCTTGGGGTATTTAAAGGAAAATTGAATCCCTATGTTTCAGGTTTACCTGCCCATAATTCATTGCTTTGCCAGGGTGTGAGAAGCTCCTGGAACACTGAACCGATTGGGCAAAAAAAAACCCCAAAAAACAAAAACTTAAAAAGAAAAAGAAAAACAACCTAAAACCACAACACAGCAAAAGTCACTTTGTCCTTAGGCAATTTTTTTTGGGGGGGGCGGGAAACTAACTAGAAAGCTTGAATTTTAAATGTGTTTTTAAAAATAAGATGACTAGATAAAGAAGCTTGTAAAGTTAATATAACTATACTTTTAACCCCAAACACATTTGTCTACTTGGTGCTCTTGTACTGTGATCATGTGGAGCCAAATTTTAATACATGCAGATTGACATAATGAAAGCTTAATAAGGCTGCACAGAAGAAGACTGCAAAGTTCAACCTATTCCCAAATATCTCCTCCCTAGGCCTGCCACACTGCCTCCAGAAGGTACCTGTTAAATGCATGTATGCTTTAAGTGAGAAAAGAAATCTCCTCAATGTTCTTTCTTGTAGTTTATTAACACAGATTAGATCTGGCCATAGAACTGAGAGCTGAAAGGGAGCTCAGAGGTCACACGTTCCAACTTCTTCTTTTTTATAGATGAAGCAGCTGAGACAGAGAGAAGTTGTCTTGTTTTTCCCCAAGGTCACAGATATTAAGTGGCTCCGCTACTAATTACTTATATGACATTACACTTCACTTCTCGTCCTCTTTGCCCATCCAAATATAATGTAAAATTAGACTAGAACTCCTCTTCTTTAAGTCTGTTTTGAATATTTTAATTGAATCAATGGCCAGTTTAATCAACATAGACTCCCATTTAGGAAAATGTTTTTATTGGATCTATTACCTGAGTTTCAGATTTCTTATCTTCTTCTTACAAGGGAATATCTGCCATATATATGAGTATATTGACATCAATGGACTTTTTTAGTCATAGTATCAGAGTTGGGAGGCAACTCTAGTCTGATTTTTACCTGGAAAACCATTTCTTTTACAAGTTTCCTGACAAGTGTTCATCCAGCCTTTCCTGGAGGCTTAATCTAACACACACACACACACATACACACACACATGTGTGTATATATATATATATATATATACACACATATATACATGTATAGATGTATGTATATATGTATATATACACACATACACATACATACACACACACACATATATATATAAATATAAATATTAAAAAATCTCCCATGATGAGCTATCTCTCATAGAAGGATTCTTCATAGTGGGGTTCCTTCCTATCAATGAATTCAAGATTTCTTCCTTTCATCCTGTCTCAATTCTTCCTTTTGCCACTTCATCCTCCAGTAGGACCTCTTCTTTCTGAAGACTGCATTAATTATTTCCTTTTCATTGTTTACCATGAAAGAATGCAAGACAATGAAATTCAATGGTCTACATGGGCTGGTATAGGTTTTATGTGGGAGCAATGTATCCATGAGTCCTTCTCTCTTTTTTTTTTTTTTTAGTGAGGCAATTGTGGTTAAGTGATTTGCCCAGGGTCACACAGCTAGTAAGTGTGTATTAAGTGTCTGAGACCGAATTTGAAGTCAGGTCCTCCTGACTCCAGGGCCAGTGCTCTATCCACTGTGCCAACTAGCTGCCCCACCTTTCTCTCTGATTTTGATGTGTTAAGGGCTAAAATTCTAGCTAGTCTGTCTAAAATATCTGAGTGGTCGCCAATAAATTATAAGCTTCAGCAAGAGTTAGACTTTTAAGCATTTATTAAGGAGAATAAGAATTTGATAAAGAGAGAGAGAAAGGCCTAGATTCCTATCTATTAAAGGGAGAGCACATTTCTAGCTCCCTTCTCCGCCAGAGTCCAGAGGCAAGAGCCCCAGACTGAGCGCCAGTCTCTTCCTTCCTCCTCCCACTAGCCCGCGTCACTTCCTGACTCCTGGTCTTGCCCTCAAAGACCTTCGCTTCATGGGCAGAATTCTTCTACAGTAAGTCTCCAGCAGGTGGCGTCATTCCAATCGTTACAGATGGCAGTCAGAGTTCTTAGCAATACTTGAAAAGGACCTTCCCAAGCTGGCTGGGTCCCGCTAGTCCACTGAAAATTTTTTATATATATGCTGTCTCCTGGTCTCGAATCATATAAGGAGGCATCCAAGGGGCCAGCCTGTACTGCTGCTCCTGCCTTGTGGAGTTCATGTAGCTTGGCTTGTAATTCCTGTATATAGGAAGCAACAGAGGTATCTCCCCCACCAATGATGTATATACTAGGGAAAAGGGTTTTGCTTAGATAGGAGGATGGCCAAAAAGCATCTCGAAAGGTGATATATGTAGTTCTCCTCTTGGCCTGCTGTGCAGATAGAACAGTGCCAAGGGTAGAACATTAGGCCACTTCAAATGAGCTTTAGGGCACAATTTGCCAGTCATCCTCTTAAGCTCTTTATTCACATGTTCCCCCTGGCCTGAGCTTTGTGGGTGGTAGGGTGTATGGAACTGTGGAGTTACTCCCAGGAAAGAGTAAATTTGGGATAAAGCAGCATCAGTAAAATGTGTACCTTTGTCAGAATCAGTGCAGGCTGGTGGGCCAAAGCGAGGGACTATTTCTTTAAGGAGGGTTTTGCCAACAAAGCCAGCTGTGGCTTCGGAATATGAAAATGCTTCTACCCACTGAGTGAGTTGATCAACTAAAATGAGACAAAAGTTAGAACTTCCTGCCTTAGGCATTGTGGTATAATCAATTTGTAGATGCTCAAAAGGTATATATGCTAAAGGATGTCCTCCATAAGCTTTAGCCTGGAAGGCATTTTGATTATAAGTCTACCAGAGGGGCAGCTGGATGGAGTACAGGTCCTGGATTTGGGAGGACCTGAGTTCAGGTCCAGCCTCAGACGCTTGACACTTACTGGCTGTGTGACCCTGGGCAAGTCACTTAACCCAAATTGCCTCACCCCCCCCCCCCAAAAAAATCTGTCAGACAGAACAAGAGGCACAAACCCTAGAGGCCACATTAGTAACTCCAGGAGAAATCCAAATCCTTTTTACTGAGTCCATAATTCCTTGTGTGCCAAAATGGCCTTTTCTGTGAATAGATGGACATACCTGACAACAAAAGCTCTAGGGGAGAAGTGGTTTCCACTTTGGAGTCACCCAGACCTCACTGACTTCTTTAGCCTTGAATTTCTTTTTCCACTTCTCTACTTCAGACTTATTATAAGTAAGAGAAATGGAAACATCATCAGAAGAAGAAAGGTTAAATACATGTTCAGGGGCTTCCAAAGCAGCAAGCTTAGCAGCAGCAGCAGCTCATTTGTTCCCTTTTGAAATAGGGTCGCTTTTTCTTATATGAGCAGGACAATGAACAATAGCTAGAGCAGATGGGAGTTTTAAGGCAGATAGGAGATCTTTAATAAATTCTCCATTAGCAATAGATTTGCCAGCAGAGGTTAAAAATCCTCTCTGCAGCCATAGCATTCCTACAGCATGGCAGACACTAAATGTATATCTGGAATCAGTGTAAATAGTACTAATTTTTTCCTCTGGCTAGAGAACAGGTTTGTGTGAGAGCCACAAGTTCAGCAGCCTGTGCACTAAGATGTGAAGGCAGAGAAATTGCCCAGATAGTATCATAATTAGAAACTACAGCAGCACCTGTACAGCAGGTTCCCCCACACATAAAACAAGATCTGTCAGTATAGAAAATAAAATCAGGGTTCTCTTTGGGTGTGTCAAAAAGATCATCAGGAGTTTTCTCAGCTCTGTCAACTAGGGAGTTGCAGTCATGCAAAAGCTCCCCTGAGAGTGGCAGGTCAGGGAGCAGTGTTTCTGGGTTAAGGAATGTACAACACTTTAAAGTGATTTTCTCATTTTTCTAGCAGGGTTACTTCATGTCTAATGAACCTTTGGTCTGAACAAGCCTGTGTCCTATGATGGAGTAAGAGAACCTCAACTTCATGAGAGTACTGCACAATTAGAGGGTTACCTAAGACCAGATATTAGACTTTTTCTACCAAAAGGGCAGTAGCCACCATGGCCCGAAGGTGAAGTGGCACACCAGCAGCTACAGAATCAAGTTGAGTAGAATAATAGGGTATTGGGTGCTGGATAGGTCCTAATTTTTGACTTGGGACCCCAGAAGCCACTCCCCTCTATTCATGTACAAAAAGAGTAAAAGACTTACTGTATTCTGGGAGTCCTAGTGCAGGTGCTGATAAAAATCCCCTTTTTAATTCTGTTATAGCTGAAAGATGCTGGGAATACAGCTATAAAGCCTCTGAGACAGAATTTTTGGTTAGAGAGGTAAGAGGCTTGGTAACTTCACCAAAAGAGAGTATCCATTGTCTGCAATATCCAGCTGCTCCCAGAATAGCCCTTAGCTTCTTCTTAGTAGAGGGAGCAGAGAGTTGTTGAATAGTCTGGTCACGCTTAAGAGAGATGGATCCGACATGAGGTAGACACCATTGTACTTTAGACTTAGAGACCTTATAACCTCATTTGTGCAGCTTTAATAACAGGTGTCAGCTGTCTTCCTGGCAAATGCCAGCATTAGGTACAGCCAGGAATATGTCATCTATATATTAGAATAAAGTGGAACCTTTAAATGTAATGGAGGCTAAATCCTATTCCAAAATTTGAGAGAATAGTGTGGGACTGTCAACAAACCCCTGTGGGAGTCTGGTCCAAGTCCACTGTATATTCTTCCAGGTAAAGGCAAACAAGTATTGGGAATCCTGATGTACTGGTATTGAAAAGAAACAGAACAGAGATTTACCATTGTGAAGCATGTTACTTCACATGGGATTGAGAAAATGATAGTAGCAGGGTTAGGCACTGTTGGATGTCTAGGTATAACATAGGAATTAATTGCTTGCAGATCTTCTACAAAATGGTAAACCGTCTTTCCATGTGCCCCAGGGTTGGGCTTATTAACTGGAAAAATGCTAGCACAGGAGTACCTGAAATTTCTCGTCAGTTGCAATGTTCCCTTACTCTCTCTGGCTTGAGAGGTTGAATGTCACTGAACTCTCTTTCTGACCTCCTAAATTCACTTGAACTGGAAGAATGTTTCTTATCTTTTGATGACTGTCATTTCAGATTCTGATTTGAGGTATTATTTTAATGCTGTTTGGAGGACAATATTGGAAGAGCTCAGATAAGTGCTTCCTCTACTTCACCATCTTGGCTCCTCTTATGTTATTTCTTGTCTTATGGTAGGTACCCAGGTGTTTTTTTTCCTTAGCATATCCTTTTGGAAAACTTATAATTTTTAAGTTATCTTGGCAACCTGTCTGCTTGGTCAATATGTTTTTTTTTTTTTTTAGTGAGGCAATTGGGGTTAAGTGACTTGCCCAGGGTCACACAGCTAGTAAGTGTTATGTGTCTGAGGCCGGCTTTGAACTCAGGTACTCCTGATTCCAGGGCCAGTGCTCTATCCACTGTGCCACCTAGCTGCCCCAATATGTTTTGCTTGTATAGAGATCATGTTTTATTTTTTATCATGTTTTCTTTTAATATTATTGGTTATTGCTTTTCTTCTTCAAAATTATTCTTTAATTCTATGTACCTGGATTTTCAGTTCTCTGTTTTGTCTCTTTGGTGACATTTGCCACTGTGGTTACAAGTTTTTTTTAATTTTTTTTTTATTCTGCAAATTATTCTTCTGTGCAGGCCATGCATTTTGCTTTCACAATTCCTAGTCCTTTCTTGAACCATTTTTGAATAAATTGCTATTTTTCTATCCTCTCTTGGAATTTGACAGATTGCTAAGCCTCATAAAGTATTGACTCATTTTCTTTTGTCTTGCAATATTTATTTATAGGTGTCTGGACTTTTTCAGATGATCTCTGTTATTAATAGTATCTGCTTGTACTCAAGGTATTTAAATGAGTTTTACTTCTTCTACGATCTTTTTTTGTAATTTTAGCACTCCCACCCTCTTAGAGTTAACTATCACTCACTTTATGATTCCCTTTCCTTTGATGTGTTTCTCTGGGCTCTTCTCCTACATTAGAAATTGGCTTTTCAGTAGCCTATACCACAATTACCTTCTGTGATCAAGCAGGTCAGAACTAGTCTATAGTCCCAGGAAGAGCATGCTTCTCAATTTTTCTTGCCAGGGAGAGAAGAAGGCAGTGTTGAGTTCTATTATAAAGCTGTGGGACAATTGTTCATCTCTGGCCAAGAGCTAAGTTGATATTAGGGGAAGAACATGATTGGCAAGCATATTTTATTAATTTCTTGAACTTTTACCTTGTTTTTAGTAGATCATCAACTTTATAGATAGCTAAAATTGCTTCATTTCTGGCCTGTAATTCCTACTTTAGAGAGGTTTGATATGTCATGAGGATAAGAAAAAAGGTCTAGTCTTCTATCTTATTGGTCTTTTAAAAACATTTTTTAAATAAGCAAAGTAGTATGAGTATTATTGCTCTCATATTATTGATAAGAAAATAGGTACAGAGAGATAATAAGGAAATTGTCCAAGGTTATGTAACTAATAAGTGTCAGAGACCAGATTTGAACCCAGGTATCTGTATTTTAAATCTAAATCAAAGGTTTAGAAATCCTAATTTCTAAGCCTTTTTCATGTCATGAATAGTTTGGTTCAAACCATAGACATTTCCCAAAATAATAGTTTAAAGGACATTTTAGAATAAAATGCATAGGATTATAGAGGAAATTACTAGAATTGAAACAGTCATAAAATTAAAAAAAAAACGAGGAGCCTCCCATAGATCATTTTCATCTACATGTTGCTTTCTCTTCTGATACCTCCTGAGAGGATTTCAAAACTTGCTGCTAGTTTTTAACTGTGATCCCACGTAATACATGAGGTGAGCCTTTCTTTTTTCCCTCCTTTTTACCCATTTTCTTAGCTAATATGGAATAGCAACCCTAAAAAGCAAGTGGTTATTTGACAGTTTAGGAATTTTGAATACTAATTGCTTGCATCAGGAGAGTTAATACTCGAAAAAGGCAATCTCAATTTCAGTCAAAATGCATGGAGTAGCTATGGAAATCCTTTCAAGGCAAAACTAATGAAATTGCCTAAGAAAAAGAAAATAAGAATCAAAGTAATTGGAGGAAGAAATAATTTCCCCCATTCTCTGGTGATGTTACACTTTCACTGGCAAGGTAGGAAATAATACATAGTCATTGTACACTCACTTAAACTTAAAGGTGGAAAACAAAAACAACAACAGGTCAAACATCTTTATAATTCATTATGATCTGAGAACTTTTAGCAAAATATTCACCTGTGTGTGTGTGTGTGTGTGTGTGTGTGTCTAAGAAGTCAGTTTTACATTTATTTGCACATATTTGGAAATTATTTGCATATTATGAGCCTTACATACCAATCAAGGATATCAGAAGAGTGGCATCTAAGAACAAGGCTTGCCCAAGAAATGTGACCTTTACAATTGAACAAATGAAGCAATAGCGAAAGGTCAGAGCCAAAAATGAAGGCTGGCATTAAGGAATGTGGTAGAGAAAAGCTCTAACTGATATTATTGGCTGTCTTCAGGTTGATTCCAAACATCTATTTTTGTTTAATAGCTTTGGGAAGATTGAAACAAGCAAGCAACCATAAAAGGGGGGCGGGGTGACAAGCACAAGTTGCAAAAGTCACTTTCCATTGCCTTCCTTCAAATATGCTGCATCTCAGACTACAGTACCTACACCCAACAATCTCATTGCTTATTTAGAACAGTAAACGTGCCTATCCTGGTCATTAAAGCAAAATGCTTATGATTTCAATAAAATGAAATTGTATTTTAAAACATTATGGTTTATGTAACACGATTTAATTTTGAGCACAGTAGTAATTAATATATTGTCCATGTGGGTGTTTGGAAATTAGTCAGTGGGTGAATAATTTGAATGTTGACCAGAATGATCTGCTAAGGACTGAAATAATAAAGAGGAAAAAAAAAGTTTTGTTGATTCCAGAGTTACTTGGATAGTGTGAATGGTAAGCAAAAAACTAATTTCCAAATGCCACATTGAAAGTCGGAACTAATAGACATAAATTGGTTCATAATAATGGTTGATCATGGTAATGATTGAAGTAATATCAACAATAGCCATTGTTTTTGTACTTGTACTTACTTTTATACCTGTATAAATAGATACAGCTGTGTCATTAAGGCCTTGCTATCAGGAAAACAAAAACTAACCACTTTCTGGATTAAAATTCTATCTCTGATCCCTGTTGACTATGTGACCCCAGGCAAGTTACTTAAACTCTCCTTATGTCAGACAAATGCCCTAAGACTGTACATTGCAGAGAAGGTGATAATATGCAGAGGCAATTTTTTTCATGGGAGTCCATGTTAAATCTTACCATATAGATATATGCATATCTGAATATGTGTATGCATTTATACATGCACATATACATACATACACAAATACACATGCACATAAAATGCATACACATACACACATGCATAAATACACAAAACTGCAAAGATGAATTCCATTTCTTAGTAGGGAAGTATTTTTTGTTTGTTTTGTTTAGTGTATGGAAGAAGGAGAATTGATTCTTTGACTATATTCCAATTGTCAACCAGATCCCATTGTTTTCAAAAGGTTTCTTAATGCTTTGGGAGTTACCATCCATCATCCATGGGTTGTCTTTATGATATCTCTTCCTCTTTATGGCAGGGGACATATAATCATAGTATCTTCCATTACATAATCATCCAGTGAGAATGTTGTAGTAGGTACTAAGATATGGAGACTCACTAGATCAAAGATTCATATACTTAGAGACTGAAGGAAACTTGGACATCAACAAGTCATTCCCGGGGCAGCTAGGTGGCATGGGGCAGCTAGGTGGCGCAGTGGATAGAGCACCGGCCCTGGAGTCAGGAGTACCTGAGTTCAAATCCGGCCTCAGACACTTAACACTTACTAGCTGTGTGACCCTGGGCAAGTCACTTAACCCCAACTGCCTCACTAAAAAAAAAAAAACAAAAACAAAACAAAACAAAAAAACAAAAAAACAAAAACAAAAACAAAAACCCAAGTCATTCCCTCTCATTTTATGGATGAGTTAACTGACTTCAAGACAAATTAAATGACTTGGTCACAGTCACATAGATGCTAATGGTCAGAGCCAGGATTTGAACCTCTGTCTTCTTGACTCTTAGTAAAGCTTTCTTTGCACTGTAACATGCTGCCTCTATACTATGTTATACATCAGATATAAATTTTAGCTAAATAGGAAGTCTTAGATATTCTCTTACTGATTGTCTTAAATATTTCTAGTTTTAGTTCCTTCTTAGTCATTTAGCAATTATATAGATTCGTTTTCTCTCCTGTAGAAAACTCATAGAAAAATGGGATTTAGAGTAGCCTGGAGTCCTTGTGATTAAATTAAAACAAATTCAAAAAACATATTAAATGCTTGCTATTTAAAAGGCAAACATATCACCCTACCCAACATCTTTATTTCACTTATGAGGAAAATGAAGCCTGAAAATATGAAGCACTTGATCAGTATCATGGCCAACAAGTGGCAGAGTTAGTTTTGAAACTTGAGGTGTCTAGTTCCAAATCCAGTGCTAATTCCATTAAAGTTCATTTAAGTAATCCACTCTAAACTTCAAGATGGAATCTTCAAAGATATAGTTCATGTTTTTTTTCCCTTATTTATTGGACATATCGTATCTGTAGAACTTTTTGCTATTTCTGTATTGATATAAGCCAAAGTCATATGAAGATATTGGGAAACATTTTTATACATAATATTCACATTTTAAAGCATAAAAAATAGGTATAACATCTTACCAAACAAAATCCCACTAGAGCAGAAAATATCTGGGAAAAATAAAGTTGACATCTCTACCCTATAGGACTCTGTACTGGGCATTCTTGATTTACCCATTCTAATAGAAAAGGAAAGATTATATAAGTTTGAAAAGTGGGACAAATATTAGCACCACAAATACAGGTTTTCTTGTCAGATGATATAATTTCACTTTCTTAACCCTCTTGTTCATTTTAACTCCTTATTTTAAAAAAGGAAAGAATGAAGAGAAAAGAAAAAAAATGAGGGAAAATGGTATTGAAATGACAAAAGAGAAAAAAGGAGAAAAATAATGTTGAAATGATGAAAAAAGAGAGAAAAAAAATAAATAGAGGAAAGAATGAAGAAAAAGCCAGAGAAAGAAAGAAAGTGGAAGGAAGGAAGGAAGGGGGGGAAAAGGAAGGAAGGAAGGAAGCAAGGAAGGATGATGTTTAAAATCTAAATTTGAGGGCAGCTAGGTAGCATGATGGATAGAGCACTGGCCCTGGAGTCAGGAGTACCTGAGTTCAAATCTGGCCTCTGGCACTTAACACTTACTAGCTGTGTGACCCTGGGCAAGTCACTTAACCCCAGTTGCCTCACTAAAAAAAAAAAATCTAAATTTGGGTCCTAACCTGCCCCCCCATCCCAGTTTTGGGGAGGAAACTGGCTAAGATTTACTAATAAATTCAACAAGAGTTTAGGCTTTTAACAATTTATTAAAGAGTAAAGACAACACATGGGATCCAGTAATACCAGAAAAGTCTATTTTCTATCTCTTTTCCTCTCTCTTTTCTCTGTCTGCCTTTTCTCTGTCTCCCACCAAGCCAAAGTCCCAAACAAAAAAGAGGCCCTCTCTTTTTCTCCATCTGCTGCAACTTAGCCAGTTCTGGAGGAAAAGAGAGAGATCCAGCCAGCCAGCCTCCACTTCCTACTTCTTGTCTCCCTCCCCAAAAGGAGAGGTCCTTAATGCTGATTAGTTGAGAGTGGTTTCCTGTTGATGGCTTAGTCCACAGCCTCTGAGAACAACACCCTATTCAGAGTCAACCACCATGGGGTTGTGACTTAATCTTTTTTTTTGTTTTGTTTTTTGGTGAGGCAGTTGGAGTTAAGTGACTTGCCCAGGGTCACACAGCTAGTAAATGTTAAGTGTCTGAGACCAGATTTGAACTCAGGTACTCCTGACTCCAGGGCCGGTGCTCTATCTACTGCGCCACCTAGCTGCTCCTCGATTTAATCTTAAGTAGGTTCTCAGTCAGTTTCTCAGTCTCACCCAATTCAATAAATTCTAAATCAATCTTCAGGTGGGGCCCCTGTGCCTCTGCCAAATCCCATTATTTTATCACAGAAGGAAGGAAGGAAAAGGAAACCAAGCATACCACAACCTAAGCACAACTATTGGCGACTAAAAGAATGCCTTCATATGCACAGACTAAAGTACCCCTCTCCTGAGTTGGTCTACAGATCAGCAGGAATAAGTATGGCCTTGCTAATGACCTTCCTTCAAGCTGTCTGTGCCAAGCTCCCTACAGTGCCACTAGGTGCAAGACGGGTGTCAGCAAGGGGCCATTAGAGAGCCGTCACTATGTGCAAAACAGGCATTTTAAAGTCCTTTTCCATCTGCTTCATTCTAAGACCAGGGACAAAGCTTGTAACCAAAAAGCTTTTTTCCCCTATTTTCACTAATTCAATTACGCACAGGACTATTTTGAGCTGTTATCTGAAATGTAGGAGTTGAAACACAAATGATTAGGAATGAGAGCAACAACGGTATCTCAAATGCATGCAGTGTCTTTTGGGGCACTTGCAATGCTTCCTCATCCCCCCTCCCAATAAACTTCAGGCAGTTGTTGAATTTGGAGGACAGAGAATTTGCCACTGGGAATATTTACTGTTTGCCCTACTATGTCATGGGTCATTCCTTGTTCTTGGCAGACACTCCAATCTCATATGCCACCACCAACTCCTCCCTATTTTCTTCTTTTTAGTCTTCCTCCTCCTTCTGCTTGCCCTGAGCCTGGGTCACACTCTCCTTAAAAGGTAAATTAGGGGCAGCTAGGTGGTGCAGAGGATAGAGCACTGGCCCTGGATTCAGAAGGACCTGAGTTCAAATCCAGCCTCAGATACCTGACACTTACTAGTTGTGTGACCCTGGGCAAGTCACTTAACCCTCATTGCCAGGCCAAATAAAAAAATAAAAAAGAGTCTTTTCCCAGTAGCCTAATTCACCCTCCTCACTAAGGCCTTTTTGAGATTATCTCTCATTTATACTTTCTATATCTTATATATACTTGGTTGTTTGCACATCATATCTCTCACTTAAGCTCCTTGAGATCATGGTCAGGGTTTTTGATTTTCTTTGCGTCTTCAATTATTAGCACAGTGCCTAGCATACAGTAGGTGCTTAATAAATGCTTTTTGATTGAGTGGGAAGCCATCATTATCATCATCACTCTAACAACTACTACTATATAGCCCATTAATGTTTGCAAAACACTTTACATATATTATTTCATTTTACCCTTGTGATAACTCATTGAGACAGACACTGCTATTGTTCCGATTTACTTATAAGTAAGGATATTGAGACACAGATTGCTACTTGCACACTACTAGTAATTATCCAAGGCAAGGTTTGAACTCACATCTTCTTGACTCTAAAGCCAGTGCTTTATTAGTTTTGTCACCTAGCTATCTCTGCAAATAGGCAAGGTGTTCCATATTTTTCAGTGTTAAAATGTTGCTTGTAGATGTATTTATTTCACTCAATGCTTCTAAATAATATATTGATAATCAAAGATAATTTATTTAGAATATTAGCCATCTAGATAGTACTGTGAATAGAGCACCGTAACTGGTGCCAGACAGACCTGAGTTTGAATCTTGCCTAAGACAGCTATTAGTTGTAAGTCTGTCACGTAATCTCTGTCTGCCAAGGTTTCGTCATTTATAAAATGAAGAGGATAATAGTAACTACCTCCCAGGGCTGTTATGACCATAAAATGACATGTTTGCCAAGTGCTCTATAGACTTTAAAGTGCTACATAAATGCTAGTTATAGTCTTATTTTTATTTGTTGTTATTATTATTTGGAATTACCTGTTTGGAGATGCTGATTAGTATATAATTGATTCAAAGTCCTAGGGATAAACTGAGCCATATCTATCAGGTCAGGCTAGCATTCATGACTTCTGGGTCAGAATTCTCCTCATGTTTTCATTGTCACATATAACTAATGAACACTCTGCAATGTCATAGTTTACATGCTCCCTGAAAGTCAAAAGTTGGACGCATCTGGATTAAATGACCTGTCAACTTCCTTAGAGGTCTAAATTATATAAACAAAATCTTCCATAATCAAAGCTCAGTAATAATTGTAGACAAAATATATTGAATTCCTATGATACAAAGCAGAAATAACACTACAGCTGTTTGGTTACTTGAGATTTACACTGTGTAATCAAAGTGGATGTTATTTGTTACCAAGAACCATTCTCTGAAAGATAAGGGGATCATCTTTAGCAGAGTCCCTGCAGTTCCAGGAGGGAGTTTTGTTTTTGTCTGAACCTGGTAAGAACATTCCTTCTTCTAAAACACATCTGCAACTCTTCTGCAGTCTTTAGTTTTAGAGGATTTCCTAGGGGTACTGAAAATTTAAGTGACTTAGTGCTGTGTATCTGAGGGAGGATCTGACCCCACATCTTCCTGACTCCAAGACTTACTCTCTGTCCAAAACTCTCTGCCACCTTCTCCATGAGATTTCATAGAGAAGCAAATGTCATCAGAGCAGGAATTAAATTATTTATAGTATTAATACCCCGTCAGTTTTGCTTCCCCTTTAATACTGGTCTATTACTAGCCATGTGGCTATTGTCTTTACCAGTGAGTTTCTAGATGATTTTGGGGAGGCACTTACAAATACAATGATTTGAACATCAAAGGATTAAAAAAGACCTCTGGGAAAACTGATGAAGCTCTTGAATATTTTAAAAATATTTAATATGGTTTATTTTCCCCAATTACATGCTAAACAATTTTTTATCATTAAAAAAATGAGTTCCCAATTCCATCCTTTCCTCCTTCCCTCCCTCCCCAGTCCTGTTCCTAAGATGCTAAGCAATCAGATATAGGTTATACATAAGCAATCATGTAAAACATTTTTATATTAATCATTTTGTATAAGAAGACTCATATAAAAGAAAAAGGAATGAGAGAAAATGAATTATAGCATGCTTTAGTTTTTATTCAAACGAAAATCAGTTCTTTCTCAGAAGCCTTTCCAATACTATCAGGGATGAGCATTATCACTTCTATTATTCAATATTGTATTAGAAATATTAGCTATAACAATGAGAAGAAAAAGGAATTAAAGAATTTAGAATAGTCAAATAGTTTCATTTCAAATTATCACTTTCTGCAGATCATATGATGTTATACTTAGAGAATCCTAGATAATCAACTAAAAATGACTTTAACAATTCTATAAAAGTTGCAGGATACGAAATAAAACCCACATGAATCATCAGCATTTCTGTACATTACCAACAAAATTCAGCAGCAGGAGATAGAAAGGGAAATTAAATTTAAATAATTGTAGACCATATAAAATACTTGAGAGTCTACTTGCCAAGACAAACCTAAGAACTATATGAACACAAGTGCAAAACAATTTTCACACAAAGTCAGGTCTAAACAATTGCAAAAAATATTAATTGCTTATGGGAAGGCTGAGACAATATAATAAAAATGCCAATTTTACCAAAATTTATCTATTTATTTAGTGTCATATTAGTCAAATTATCAAATAATTATTTTATAGAGCTAGAAAAAATAATAAATAATTATAAAGGTTATCAAGGGATTCAATGAAAAAATGTAGAAGAAGGTAGTCTAGCTGTAATAGAACTCAAAATGTATTATTAAGTGGTAATTATCAAAACAATCTGTCCTGGCTAAAAAATAGAATGGTGGATGAGTGGAATAGATTACATACACTTTATTTTATAGTAAATGATCATAGTAATCTAGTATATGATAAACCCAAATAAAATTTGAAATGATGGCCTTTATGCTATGCCTGTAAAAATCAAATGTTAAATACAAGGTATTGTAAAATACTATATCATACAATTTTGTTTCAAAAAAGTATGTACCCCATTGCCCAACAATATTTGTTCTAAGAATTTGGTTATAGTTACAAAGATAATCTGAATTTGTTAAATATAAAATAAAAAGAAACTTATAAATTTTAAGTGAATTCATTTTAAATAGACACTTTTCAGTCAAGAAAAAGTATTAATAGTGGTCCAAGATAGTTCCAAAGGACTCATGATGGAAAATGCTCTCCAAATCCAGAAAAAAAAAAAGAACTGTGGAATATGGATGCAAATTGAACCATACTATTTCTTTTGTTTTTGGGTGCTGTTTTTCTTTTCTGAGTTTTTTCCTGTTTGCTCTGATTCTTCTCTTATAACATGACTAATGCAGAAATATATTTAATGTTATTGCACATATATAACCTATATCAGATTACTTGCTGTCTTGGTGAGGGGGGGACGGAGGGAGAAAAATTTGAAACTAGAAATCTTATAAAAACAAATGTTGAAACTATCTCTACATGTAACTGGAAAATAATAAAATAATTTTATAATTAAAAAAGCATTAAGCATTAATTATGTGTTTATGGTGTATCAAGGACTGATATAGAAATATAAGCTAAAAGAAAGACAATCCTTGTTCTCAAGAAGCCTACATGTTAATGGGGAAAATCAAACAGAAAAAGGAAATACAACCTTAGGGTGGGTAAAGAATGATGTAGTGCAGGGGGGCCATTGGTGAAGTAGGAGAGTCAGAAATAATAGTGTAGGGAGGAGAGGATGAGGCATGGCTCATCTGAGCCTGTCCCCAAAATGGAGACACAGGGAAGAGCCTAAGAGTGGGAGAAGGAGGTCAGAGAGGCAGAGGGGTGTACCAGTGAGAAGGAAGCTGAGGTATAGTGGCAAAGTCATAAGAGTAAGAAGCTAAGTCTAATAGGGAATGTATAAATTTTCCTTGGATAATGAGTAATATCTCTTTATATATGCACATATATTTGAATGTGTGTGTATATATATATATGTATATATATATATCCATCCATCCAAATACATATATATGTATCCATATGTATGCACATATATTTAAGTATGACTAATCTTTTTAGAAACACAGTTTATTTCTAAAATAGGGCAACCATGTCAGGTTTTTGTTTGTTTGTTTGTTTGTTTGTTTTTATTTTGTTTGAGGCAATTGGAGTTACGTTACTTGCCCAGGGTCACACAGCTAGTAAGTGTCAAGTGTCTGAGGCTAGATTTGAACTCAGGTCCTCCTGAATCCAGGGCCCACACTCTATCCACTGGGCCACCTAGCTGCCCCAACCATGTCAGTTTTTAAAAGAATTTCAAATTATTGATTGTCACACAACCATGTCCTCTAAATCAATAATAATTAAAGAAATACATAGTAAAGTACTCTGAATTCTCAGCTCATACTCACTGAGTTGGCAAAGATGGTACAAATGGAAAGAATCAGTATTGGAAAGACTAAAGCAATACAAATATGCTAATTCATTGTTGGTGTAGTTATGAAATGCTTCAATCATTTTGAAAAACAACATTGAATTATGTTCCTACCTTTTTTATACAACATTTCCCTGCTGGCCATAAACTCCAATAAAAATAAAGACTGAAAAAAAGTTACAATACTTAGCAAAATATCCTCTACAGCAGTTTTAATGTCAGTAATGTACCAGAAACAAGGTAGGTGACTATTAATCCAGAAATGGCTGATTAAACTGTGGTAAATGAATGGAATGGAGTATTAATGTTTGGTGATAAATAGTGAACATCCAGAATTGAGAGAAACATGGGAAAGTATATTTTCCCTAATCAAAGTGAACTAAACAGAAATAGGAAAAATACTAGTTGAATACAATAATATAGATGAAAAAAATTATTGAAAGGAAGCTAGACTCTGAGTAATTGAAATAATCAAGCTAGGTTTCAGGTAGCAGATAATTAAAGATAACTCCTCACTATGTGTATTTGGAACCATTTGGCTCCCTATTCAAATCCAGGTTCTGCCACATAGTACCTGTATGATCTTGGATAAGTCATCAAATCTCTGAGCCTAAATTTCTACAAATGTAAAATGATAGGGTTAGGAGAGATGACCTATAAGAATCCTTTCTGTTCCATATCTATGATCCTATAATACTAATGATACAGAGGGAGAGGACTAGGGTTGTGTGTGTGTGTGTGTGTGTGTGTGTGCATGCGCGCGCACGCTTTATTCTATTACAAAGGAAGGTTCAGTTCTAGGGGAGTGGAGCAAGGCAGGGAATATATACAAAAATCACTGTAAAGGAAACACGAATGACAAAATTTTAAAAAATGGTTTAAACAACCAAAATATTACTTTTATTTTTTGGTGTGCCATACTTATTTTCCTAGTTTCAATTTCATTAATTTCAATACCCTTCCAGAGGGATTTAAAAAAGGATGTTTTAAATATATATATATATATATATATTTAATCTATACCTTCTGGATTGAAATTTTTTTCTCATTTAGATAATAGGATTGATGATAGAACCAAGTTACCTGTCCTTCCCAGAAATTTCATGAATCATTTAACAGTAAATGAGAAGCCCTAACCCTAGTAATCACTGTGGGTTTTCAAAACCTATTTGTACAGATGTCATAGAGAAAAGTGGGAGTCTGGAAGTCTAATTCTGCCCTTTACCCTTGAGATTTGTACAGAGCTTTGTGGATCCTCATTCTTTCTGACCACATTCTCTGCTCTTCATTCTGCTCCTTGATGACAGCCCAGCCTCTTATCATCTCATGTCTGAGAGAAGACAAAGAGTGAGGGGATGATGGCAATGACAGAAACGCCTTTTTTGGAGAGTGCTAGCAAAGGAGAGCCTATTAAAACACTTCACTTATTTTTAATGGTATTCTCGTGTCAAAAGGTAAAGATGAGCGGGTTCCATTAAAGCTCTCCCTCCACAGACATGCATTAAATGGAAGTATCTCTTAATTTCTCTTCCACTGTGATTCCCAATGGTTCAAAAAAAAGGAAACAGAAACTCTGCCATTAGTCACACTGTAGCTTCAGGATTTGAGTCACAATTCACTTTCAATGGAAATGTCTCATCATAGACTCACTTCTTTCATTGTGGATACATTTGAAAGGGAAATCAAACACTATGTATGTTCAGTTAAGGACATGGTGTGTCACTCAGACCTCTTCCTAGCTTCCCCTGATCTAAATCTGTTCTTGCCATCACTCTGTAGAGGGAAGAGAGAGTTGAAAATGACACTTCTCTGAATAAATGCCCATCAAGGTTTGTTGATATTTTATTACAATGAATGAGGTGGAGCAGGGTTATCACTTCAATCTGTTAGGACAACTCAATCCTGACTGTGGACATTCTATACTCAAACCTAAACACTGGCTACCTTTTCGTACCAATTTTTAATTTTGATTTTGTCATTCTCTTGACTCCCCAAGTCAGCCTCAATAGGGATACTATATCATGGGTTGATATCATGTCATACCACCATCATAAGAACACAGGGTAATCAGTAAATAATACCAGGGACACTTGGCTTAAAGTGATTGTTTATTTTTCCCCCTCTCTCGCTCCTTATGTACCTTCATCCCCCAAGTCCTATGGATTCTAGCCCTTCCTCTTTTCTTCTACTTCCTCTGCAATGACTACAATTTAGCCTTTTCTTTTATATATTAACAGGTGGCTAAGCCTCTGTTTGCTTCCTACTGCAATCCATCCTCCATACCTGAGTAATCTCTCTATGATTTTACTTTTTCTGCTTTGTCATAGGTCTGACCATGTCAATCCCCTGTTCAAAATTTTCCAATGGCTTCTTAATTAATGCTGGGGTTAAACAGAAATTTTTCTGTCTCTCCTTTAAATCTCTTTGAAATCTGGGCTCAGCCACCCTTTCCAATTATATGATACATTTACCCTCTCCACACTTCTATTATCCAACTGAACTGCTTCTTATAAACAACAGTTTCCCCTCCCCCTCCCCCATCTCTCTGCCTTTGCACAGGTTATCCTCCATGTTTAAAATGGACTCCTTTCTCACCTCCAACTTTAAAATCCCTAGGGCTTTTATTGTTTTTGTTGTTTTCCCCCAAAGCTTAATTCAAGTATCACCTTGCATGTGAATCCCTCTGATTCCTTCATCCTTCATGGGATAATATCATCCTTCCCATCATACATTTGCATTTCTACATGTAAATGTTGTCTCCTCAAATTGTAAGTAAGTGCTTTGAGGGCAAAGGTTAGTTTACTTTTGCTTCTGTAGCTGAGTACCTAGTGCAATTTCTGGCACATAGTGGGCATGTTAATAATTTCTTTAATAAATGCCTGTTAGAGGCAATCAGAGGGTACAGTGGTTAGAGTGCTGGGCCTGGAGTCAGGAGGACATGAATTCAAATCGTCAGACACTTACCAGGTATTAGACTCTGGGCAAGTCACTTAATCTCTGCCTCCATTTCCCCAATTATAGAATAAAAATAACAACTACTTTACAGGATTGTTGTGAGGGTCAAAAGCAATGTTTGCAAAATGCTTAGCCCAGTGCCTGGCAAATAGTAGGAACTTAATAAATGTTTCATCCCTCCCTCCTTTTCTATTTTTTTTCCTTCTGTCCTTCTTCCTTTGGATTGATTGAAGTTATTATCTGATGTGTTTGCTTCTCCATTAGAGATGCCACCTTGCTTCACTATTCACTGTTAAAGAAAGTAAAACTTATTGGGTTATCATTCAAGAACATTTTCTTTCTAGTTCCATTATACCTTCATACTGAATCTCATAATACATTCAGGCCCTCTAATCTCTAGATAAATTGTGAATAACTGTACTCTCTAGAGAGTTAAGTGGAGAGTGACTGCCCAATATCTTACTTGACTTTAAGTCATGAGCACGTGTTGCCTAAGCAAGTATGTGCTTGGCTGAAGGCCTTTTCTTTTTGTGTCTTCTTTCCTTTGGTACAGGGCCTTGGGAAAACTAAAAGGACTTAATAGTTTGTGATCACAGTGACAGTGAGCCTAGTTCACCTCCTGAGAAGTCAAGTTCTCCAACACTAATGCCAAGAAAATAGCAGTGCCTAGGTATGGTGGGTAAAGAGCAGAGAATGCTGGGTACCTTGAACCCCTCTGAGTTCTTGAAGTGGTGTTTGCTTCTATCCACTATGCTATATTTGTATAAGTGACAAATCTTGTATTAGATTTTAAACTCATTAAGATAGTTACTTGTTTTTCTTCTTTTGTATATTATACTCCAGCCTAGTATAGCCCCTTAAAACATCAGCATTGCTTAGTGGATAGAACAATGGACCTGGAGTCAGTAAAAAATAAAGTTTGAATCCTACTTCTTCAACTTGATAATTGTTTAACCATAAGGAAGTAATTTAACTTACAAGCTGTGTGATCCTGGGAAAATCACTTAACCCTTTTTTGCCTCAGTTCCTCATCTGAACTGGGACTTTTTATATATCATTTTGTTTTTCATCTAAGAGATTGGTATATTGAAAGTACATAAACTTACATTTATCTATCTATCTGTCTATCTATCTCATGAATCCACAAAAACACAATGATCCTAGATATAGAGGGATCCTTGATTTTCTCATCCTTTGATAATGTATTTGTGGTGCTTTCTGTCAAGAAAGACTAAGATGATGCTTACCAATGAGATATTGATATAATCTTCTAACGCTTTGATAAAGACATTCAATTGTTCCCTGAAGCTACTTCTCCCATAATGTTGTTTGATGCCTGCCTTTCTGACTATTCTCTGATAGCTCCACTTCCCTCCCATGATTCTTTCTGTGGAAATGGCTTTAATATATACTTTTTTTGTGCAGTAGTGATGTTTTTTGGCATAGCAGGTAAATTATTTTGTTAGTTCTTCATGCACCACTGTGAAACATTTGTCCTGATAATCATAGATCTTATCCAGTTTTATCTATTTCCATCTTTTCAGAGGACTAAATTTTGCCACTGTTAACTATTCTGTTGTTATTATATTAATGTCTTTACTTTTCCATGTTTTATTCAACCTGTATTTTTTCTTGTATTGGGCTTCTTGTAAAAATATAGATGACCAGAACTTTTCCACAACCTCTTTTTTGTTGTTTTTTTTTCTATTTCCTGCTTTATTTACTTATTTTTTTAAAATTAATATAGGATTTTATTATTTTTTAGTTACGTCATAATAGTTTTCAACATTTGTTTCTATAAAATTTCTATTTTCAAATCTTTCTACCTCTATTGCTTTACTTACTTCTTAAGATTATATAAAATTATTGCTGTTGATTTAAAAAAATATTCTTTACATTACTTTGACTCAAATAATTGTACCATTTTGACACTTTTAGTCTCTGATTAAGGTAGAGTAATATTCCTTACATGCTTTTCTTTATCAGATTCTTTTTCCATGTGTTTCATTTTTATTGCCTTCATTTGGATAAATGGTGGTGAAGTTTTCTACTGTGTACACACATGATATATCGATGGAATAATTTGATGTCTTGGTATCCATCTTTAATTGTCCTTTCAGGTTGCTTCTGTCATTGATGCTGTTTGACTCCTGCCCTTAATGGATTCCTTGAGAGCTTCACCTTTCTTCTGGGGCTGTTATGTAGCAGCGGTCTTCATATACCCTGCTAAGTACAGAAGTATTGTACTTTTTATCAAATACTAGGAGGAAATATGTTCATTCATGGTAGTTAAGGCAAACACCAGATCTTTTATATTATTTGTCTTGGTACATTTAATTAGTATGCTAGTTGTGTTCCTTCTATCTAAATGAAAAGGGCCTTTTGTATTCCTGTTCAAGCATTCTCATCTCCCTTTCAAAATCATTTGAGCCTTTGGTGCATTTTTTTTTTAGTGAGGCAATTGGGGTTAAGTGACTTGCCCAGGGTCATACAGCTAATAATTGTTAAGTGTCTGAGGCCGGATTTGAACTCAGGTACTCCTGACTCCAGGGCCTGTGCTCTATCCACTTCACCACCTACCTGCCCCTGGTGCATTTTTTTAATCACCAGATTTGATATTACATATAATTTCTGGAATTTGCATTGAGTGGAACTATTCCATGATTTGAAGTTCTTCTACTTCTATAACTTTAGAATTTGGTGACTTCTTGAATCCAACTATTATTTCATCTAATGTAGGCTTGGGGTCCTTGCTCCTGTTTACAATGATCCTGCACTTGTCAGTAATGGTTAAGTTATTGGAATTGAGTGATGTTTTCTTGCTTAATTGAAAAGACCTATTTACAATTAAAGTAAACTATTAAAAGCCATTTCTTCTATTATAAGATACTGCTGGGACATAATGAAAATGTTTATTTATTGAGCTCTTTTCACGGCTACTAATGCTTTGTCTGCTTTTGTAGTCAGCACCTTCTTCAGTGAGATATTTCCAGAAGGAGAGCACTGGTATTTCTGATTTGTTCCAGTCTATTTCCTTTTTTTGTATTATTAAAACACAAAGGGGTACCATTTGTTCTACTATCCTCTCTGTCTAGGTAATTAGCATGATTGTTTCAGGTAGGGACAGCCTGTAGGCCTATGTCACCACATATACTTGTTTTATTCTTAGGAACAGTTACATCAAACTAACTTGAGTACTCCTCCAATCAGAGATATGCCTAAGGTCCAGTTCTCTAGCTTATCAGGATTACTTCTAGACCAGCAATGACTACTGGAACTGTATGAGGACAAACAAAATACTTGATGCCCTATTTGGCATTCCCCTACTTTGTTGTCATGCCCCTTCACCTACCTTTCTCATGGCATGGACAAAGACTTGTAATGTTTTTATTATAAGCACTGTTATTTTTTCCACATTCCCATCTCAAGCCCCTCTAGTGAAACTTATCTGCTCTGTGTCCTTACCCCTCAGGGCTTTGTTCTCTGCTTTCCAAGGAGAAAGCTCTTGGATCTTACAAATAATTTATGTGGGTGTAATAACACAAGAGGTCTGTTTTGGACCCCCTCAGATAGCAAGCAAACACCTGAGGAGGCATCTATAGAAGAAAACACTTCAAACCAAAGAAATGACTCTGATACTGGCAATTTTAGTCTCCATGGGAGCTTCCTTGGAGAATCACCTCTGTTTCCTTTGTTCAGTCACTTCAGTCATGTCTGATTCTTCATGATCTCTTATGGGGTTTTCTTCTCAAAGAAACTGGAATAGTTTGCAATTTCCTTCTCTAGTTTATTTTACAGATAAGGAAAACAGGGTTAAATGACGTGCCCAGGGTTACTCAGCTATTACAGCTATTAGGTATCTAAGGCTGGATTAGAATATCAGAAGATGAGTCTTCCTGATTCCAAGTCTAATGTTCTATCCACTGTGCCACCTAAATGTCTTCTGTTTTTCTGAAAGCATACTAAATAAATAAGAGCTGATACTATGTATATGAAAAGCCAATCATTGGCAGAAGAACAAACATCATCATCACCACCACCACCATATTTTCTGAATGAAACTTCATTTATTTTTTAAAGCTAGTTATTTGGCTATATGCTTTATCCAGATTCATTCTCTATTATATTATAAGACTTGAGAACTCCAAAGATTATCTTCTTTGATCTAAAAGTTGATTCTCAGAGGTGTTAGTCTAAATGAATTTTATCCTTGTCCCTTAAATTTTATACAAATAGTGAAAAGAGCTTTGATCTCAATAGCATGGGGATCTCCTGGTGTGAAGTCCCTCTCTACTGATGTGGAAAACTGTGGAACCTAAAATTCTAACTGTGATGTCTAAAAATATCTAATGTATGGTCACCTTAATTAGAAGCTTCAGCACCAGTCTTTGGGCATTAAGCATTTGTTAAAGTGTGTTAGGGGTTAGCAAAGAGAAACACGTGGAGAAAGAAAGAAAAGAAACCTCCCTCCCTGCACCTGAAGCTGCTCCTCTGGCCACCTCCAACTGAAACAAAAAGAAGCCCTTCTATCTGCGGGCCTGCCCAGGTATGGTCCCGATACACACAGCTCCAAGCTAATTGGCTGACAGCTTTGATGGACAAGACCCACAGGTGGTAGACATAACTTCTTGGATGCCAATCTGACCTTCGAAACCCCCAAAAGTTCAAAACTCAGCACACAGTTTCAATGAAGTTACTAGAGAATTGCCTGAAATTGTATTGGGGGGCTATGGGATCATAGAAATATAGAAACAGAGACTCAGAGAAATTGTGACATGCCCAGGGTCACAAATCTAGTAAATATCAGAGGTGATGTCAATATTCTCTTTGCTATGACAGATAGAGAGGTGAAGTGATTTTCCTAGAGCCACAGAGTTAGTGTTGGGGGTAAGGAATGATGGTCATTTAAATCCAGGTCTTCTGATCCAAAGCTTAGCATCCCATCTTTTATGCCATATTACCTCTGGCATTGAAGTTTAGTGGCCTTTAAATACATGTCTGAAGCAATTTTATTTTGTGTTAAACAGAGACATCCTGACAGTGGATAGAGAGCTGACTTTGAAACCAGGAAGGACAGGGAAATTTCAAGTACCATTTCTGACTCATGCTGACTGTGTGAACCTGGTATAAGTCTCTTCACCTATCAGTGAGCTAGGCAGTTCACTAACACTCTAAGAAGATGTTGACATGAATTGGTAGTGATAGCATCCTCATCTGGGTGTTGCCTGTACTAATGAAATCACAGGCCCAGGGCCAATCACTTGTGCTAAAAATAATTAGCCATGGTGTTAGACTCCTTAGCAATTCCTATGAGGATTTCATGCTGTATAGATATTTCAGAAGCACTGAATTTAGGGGCCATTGCCAACATCACCTCAGTCCCTCTTCTTTCACCATTGGGCTTTATTTCATGCCTCATTTCTCCTGATCTTGGTGACAAAGAGAAGAACAACCATGTGATGCATGCTAAAGGCTATTGTATCTTTCAAATGTGACCAGGCCCCTTTATCAGGTGTTAAGACTTGAGTGGAAGTGATTTTTAAAGGAAACAAACAATCAATTTCCATATGTCTTCCCAAGTGAGCATCTATTGAACCCAATAATTCATCAGAATTTTTATTTTTATACTTCCACAGTGTTAAAGTTTAGACCAGCAGTGTCATAAACTTTGTCCAAAAGGAAGAGGGAAAATGAGGCACTTCAGGGGTTGGAAAACACAGCCAGACCCATGCACTGTTATCTCTTTTAATTTTCCACCTCATTAACATCTCCAGTGGGGAGATGCTGAGCTTGCACAAGTTGGGCTCCTTCGTTGTTAACCACTTTGCTGCAAGTCATTGCTACTCCTCTAATGCCATTGTCTGTGAAAGCATGCACACCAGCTCAAACTATTTTCATAAAATTAAATGTAAGAATGTGCCATGCATATCTCTATTTTTGTTAGAAATTAAAGGGGGAAATGACTTATTCAATTCAATTTAGCACATGTGTATTAAATGCCAAATATGTATAAGACACTGTACAAGATAATGTAGATATAGAAACAAACAAAAGAAAACACAAAAATAGCCCCTGTTCTCAAGATGCTTATATGCTATGCTTTCATTAGGGGCAAATAATAGTTACACAGATAAATACAAAGTATATATGAAACAGTACAGAAATAAAAGGATAGAGGAAAAAAGTAACAGAGACAGAGCTCTGATGAAGAGGAGGTGAGAGAATGAAAGGGATTAAAAACTAATTGTAACTATTAAATGTCATTTCTGCTTGGATTATGCAGATGTGATCCAATAGCATACATATGTACTTTCATTCTTTTTTTTTTTTTTTGGTAAGGCATTTGGGGTTAAGTGACTTGCCCAGGGCCACACAGCTAGTAAATGTTAAGTGTCTGAGGCATATTTGAACTAAGGTCCTCCTGACTCCAGGGCCAGCTCTCTATTCACTGCACCACCTAGCTGCTCCACATATGTACTTTCTTAGCAGGCAACAGTTGAAACAAAATTTTAAAACAGGATTAAAAAACACAATTAAAGTGATGAAGCCGAGACAAATTCCAGAAAGACAGTCTATAATTTAAAGCCCAGGACTTGGGAGAATGCAGTTCCCAGGGAGCCCTTTCCCCTGGGAAATACATGAAAGTTCGTTAATGATTTTTTGAACAATTCCCTTAATGGATGAGAGCTTTAATATATCAGAAGTCTTACTGAAATATTTAACTTTCATAAATTAAAACTGCACTAAGATAGTAAGGCTTTTGTAACACCATGTATGCATATTTCTCTGTGTGTGCATGTATGTACATATACCTAAATACATAAGTCCCTATATATGTATGTTGCCTTATATATGTATGTGTGGGTGATATGGATCTATGGTTTCACCAATGTGTAAGAGCTCCCAGGATGGAAATTACTTCCAACAATGCCAATTATCAAACATTCTGACATGCATAGAAGATTTGTAAGGGAAACTGAGAGATTAAATGATTTCCACATGGTCCTACTGCTATATGCTCTAGAAAAAATGTCATTAATAGTCTAGAAACTGTAAGAGACCTTGTTTTAACAGAGAGGGGATCACCATTTCACCATAATTCTCATTTATATAGGTGATCACACTCATAAAATAGTTTCATGTATGCTAAGCTCACAAAGGCAGGCAGTCAGGGAAAGCGCGAGCACACACACACACACACACACACACACACAATGCAAAGACAAAGAGATAGGGAATAGTGTGTTAGAGGCAAGTGTGTAGGCTAGGGTAGCCAGATCATAGATGGAGGGGAGTTAAATATGAGAAAACTAGAAAAGAAGGAGGCAGGTTATGGAGAAATTTAAGTGCCAAACAGCATACATTACATTTGATCCTGGAAGTCACTTGAGTTTATTGGTTATAGGAGAAAGATATAATCAGAATTACACTTTAGAAAAATGACTTGGGGGCAGTTAGGTGGTGCAGTGGTTAAGGCACCATCCTTGGATTCAGGAGGACCAGAGTTCATATATGTCCTCAGACACTTAACACTTACTAGCTATATGACTCTGGACAATTCACTTAACCCTCATTGCTCTAAAACAAGAACAAGAACAACAACAACAACAACACCCAACAAAAAACCCAAAAACTTTATGAGCTGTGTGAAGAGTGGATTGCAGTGGGGAGTGACTTATGGCAAGGACACAAGTTGGGAGGCTTGTAAAAGCAATGGTGACCTGAGCTATAGTGTTAGCTAAGTTGAGAGGAACCATAGATGAGTGATGTTATAGGGTTTGGCATGTCAATATTTGGCAACTAAGTAGGCTGTAGATGATTGTGGTAGAGAATTAAGAGTTGAGAATGATACCAAGGTTGTGATCTAGGATGACAGGGAGGATGGCAATGTTCTTGACAGATGCCCATGATCTCATGGGGACCACATTTATCAGAACAGGCCTTCTTAGGGATTATCCACCCTGTCCATATGTGTTAAGAAAACTTTAAAGGTCTAATTACTGGAATTGCTTTCACTCTGAAATGAGGAAAAGGTGGGGCCACCTTCCTTAGCACCTTTCATCCAATAGGATAAGGCATTAGTCATTTTAACATATGCTATTAATCATATGCAACTAGTAACATAATATTTAGGTTGCTAAATAGCCACATTAAGACATGAGTTACAGTTTCTCCTTTCTCCAGTGGTATTTTATACCTGGGAAAGCCTTCTGTTTCCACCCTTTCCATGATATTTTTCTATTTTTCTTAGTATCTTATTAGCATAATCCTCTAAATCTGGATAAATGGCAGTGAATTATTTTCCTTGCTAAAATGACAGGCTGAGACTTTGTGTCACTTTGCAAAAGGATGATAAATCAGCACATAGGCTTTGCTCATATTTGTCAGCTTATCCAAAGTCACTTTCCCGACATAAAATTCATTTGGCTCATGGGTGACTTTACTGTTGATTTTTCAGGTCTGAAACCTTAATTAGCTGAACGAACTTCAACCTTAGTCAACTAAATACACTTAAAATATTTTAACCAAGTGCTTATCTGTGACCATTCTGGAGGCTGTAAGATAGAACTGGATATATTTACTAATCTAGTAATTACAAAGAGAAGAAGCCATGATGTTTAAACATTTGCTATGGGAGGAATTAAAGACTGTTACCTTTTTAAGAGAGGAATTTTGAATTTCCCTAGATCCTTTGAAACCATAATCCCCAAATGGGGAATTGGATTTATTTTCTTTCCCCTTTCCACAAATAGCTGTTTGGCTCATTCAATCTTGAGGTTTTTGTCCATTGTTTTGTCTCTCTGTTTCTGCCTTGCTTTCTCTGTCTCTTTCATATATAAACACATGCAAATAGACATTTCATTGCTTTCTGATTAGGGATGGGCTTGTCAGATGAACATTTTGTATCACAAAGGACTGTTTTTTTTTTCTTTTCTTTTTCTTTTTGATTGGGTCTACCTATCTTGCCCAGGCTGGAAATTCAGTGGCCACTTGTTGGCCAAATTCTCCTGATGATTGGAAAAAGAAACTTTGACTTGCTTTGTTCCTCATTTGGGCCAGCTGAGCCCTACTCAGGAAGCTTGGTGCCCCTCCCCCTCTAGGGATTCAACATACTGATGCCAGACTTAGTGTGGTCACCACTGGCTTAGCTCACTGTAGTTTAGAACCCATGAGCTCAAGAGATGCACAATCCTCAAACCTTTCCTCCCCCTCCTCCTCCTCCTCCTCCTCCTCCTCCACCCCACCTGCCACTATGAGAGATTTTAGGAGTATACCATCAAGCAAAAAGCACAGGACTCTTCCATCATTTCAAAAGCCACAGCTTCTGAATACTTATGCAAAAAAGTACTAAGAAGAAGCACACAACCACACCTCAGTTATAAGCCTTGCAGGGGTGCTGGCCCCCTTCTCACAGTGCATAAATGCCCCACTAATTTCTAAGGTCCTTTTCCACTCTAAATTCTATGATCTTGATTTGGCATCACAATATTGGCTCCAAGACATTAGATAATAGAATAAGTAATTTTCTGCCTGGCCTTCAAGGCTCATCATCAGTGTCTCAACTCTGTTCTCTTGTCATTATACCCTCCTCCAACTTATCACACCAAGTTGATTATTTAATTCTACCAGGTACAGCCATATGTTCTCCCCAAATGCTATTAGATTTTCCTCATCCCTGAACCTTTCAAGTGTCATGGTTCCCTATAGCCAATCCTTCACTCTACAGTTACTTCATTCTCTACTAGTGCCACTTTGCTCCTTCCTAAGGAACCTCTGATATTCTAAGCAAATTTGGAATTCCATAATTAATCTTTGTTCAGTCATTTTCAGTTGGATCCAACTTTTCCTGAACCCATTTGGGGATTTCTTGGCAAAGATACTGGGATGGTTTGCTATTTTCTTCTCCAGTTCATTTTACAGATGAGGAAACTGAAGTGAAGAGGGGTAAGTGACTTGCCCAGGGTCACAGAGTTAGGAAATGTTTGCGGCCTGATTTGAACTCAGGAAGAGAATTCTTCCTGATTCCAGGCCTGGAATTCTATCCACTGAGCTACCAAGCTGCCCGTAATTAATCTAATTTACCATGCATTATTTTACATGCTGATGTTTAGTTCCTTTTGGGTCTTAATATATTATGTATTCCCAACTAATTAGTTTCTGAACATTTTAAGGGCTGTAGGAATAGCATGGGGTTTTTTTGTTCCACTTTTTAAAATATCTGTCTCTACCTTGTACCTTCCCAGCCTCTCTGCTACCCCCAACCTTAGGATTAAAACAACAAAGTTATAAAACAAGGGTACGTTCATAAAGTTTTCTATCTCACAGTGAAATGGATCGTTTGGGGTCCTCTGAAGTTATCTGAGGGGAGATAACACTGTAAACTGTAAATCAGATGATTAAAACAAGAGTTGATTTAGAAGAGAATTCCATTAATTTCAGAAGATTTAGGTTTAATTCCTAGTTCTCATATTTGTTAGTTATTTGACTGGGAAAAATGCCTGATATCATTGAGTCTTAATTGTCTGGGATAATAATACTCTGTGTGTGTGTGTGTGTGTGTGTGTGTGTGTGTGTGTGTGTGTGTGTAGAACTTTAGAACCTATGAAGACCCAAAATATATTAAATCTCTTCTCTCATCCTTTTTCAATTCTTCCTCTTCCCTATTTTCCCACTCTCTTTCTTCCTTTTCCTTTTCTTCTTCCTTATTTTTTACAGTCATCATCATTTTCAAATGATAGACACCATACCATTGTTGATAGAGGGTCAAACTCTGGGTTGTAGTAAAGCCTAGCTATTAATACACCTTGTATGTACAGACAGACCCTGAGAGTTATCCTCTCAGTGTATAGAGTAAAAGATAAGCTATATTTGTGGAGAAAGTTTCCTTCCTGGGAGTTAGTTCCCTATACCAATGAAATTGTAGGTGCTGTACCTCCCATCCCCCATGGTGCACTTGTGTGCACTCATGCACGCATATACAGATACAGACAAATTTACCAGTGTAATCCTATTATCTTTTTAGAGTGTTGAGATGGGTTTCATTATTCAATGTCATCATGCCACAATTCTAGCTTATATTCCTTTTTTTTTTTTTGCTTCTGAACCTCAAATGCTTGCAGTGCATGTCCCTAGAGACAAACCTCTGTATAATAGTATATGGGCCTTGTCTTTCAGTAGTAACATATGTTTTATATATTTCCAGTGCTATTCAATTCAACATTTTGCATCAGGTTTGAGTTAAAGATTTAGCTTATTTTTGCTACTGATTATTTTTTAACCTCAGAGATTTCATACCTAATCCAGCCTAGGACAGAATGATTAGAGCTGTAGAGAAGGAGGAGGGAGAGAAAGTTACCCATAAGAGTCTATATGAAATAAATCTGGTAATGCAATTCCCAATGGACTGTAAAAATCTGTTATTAGTTAATTATCAAGACACTTCTTCTGAGCTATATTAAATTAGCCCATTTGTCTTCTGATTATTATTCCAGTGTCATGTAAAATTATGAAATGGGTGAAGAATGCCCTGCTACATACTAATTTTCTAACATTAGTAATTCAACTAATGATGAAGTTGAACTTTTGCTCACCCAATTGTAAATAATTCATCTCTGACATTTGTACTTGTCATTCCTTTGTTTCACTGGCAGCTGTATATTTTGATATTAGAGTCATATGTTTATTTTGTTCATTATATTTTATCATGACTCTGTTCCCAGTTAGCCCTGTAGGTTAGAGGGTACTGCTAATGAATTCAAGGCTATGAAACTGAGGCTCAGTTATTTTTATTTGACTCTGGAGCCACAGGTTATTTTCCTAACCTTTATAAGCCAAGTAGCAAAGATGTGTCATCCATCACAAAAGAGATGAGGGGATGGTGCAAAATTCAATCAATCCACCAACAAATATTTAATGAACATCTATTATTTGTAAGGGATTGTGTGGAATATCAAGTGAAGGACATGGTCTTCTCCCCTCCTAAAGTTCATAGTCTAGTTAGGGAGATGAGACATAGACATGAAATATTAATTATCACAAGGCAGCGTATGAGAACCACAATGCAGGTATAGACAATGAGTGCAGCTTTCTGTCAGAGTTCATCAGATACAATACTTGAAAATAAAGGGGATTGTAGAAAAAATTTAATCCAACTCCCTCATGTTTTAGAAGAGAACACTAAGGTCTGTAGAGATAAAGCAACTTGCCCAACGTCACATAGGCATCATGGAAGCTCAGAATTGAAAGAGACTTCAGAGTCCATCTCTTATATAAACCACACTTCTTTCTATAAAAACTCCAAGAAATAGTCACTTAATTTTCTACATACATGTTGTTCCCCTTCACTAGCAAGGAAGCTCCTTAAGGCTAGAGACTTTCATTTTTGTCTTTGTGTGACCAGCATATAAAATTGTGCCTAGCACATAGTAGGTGCTTAATGAGTGTCTGGTAAATTGAATTGAAGTAGTTCCGGGTATCTCTAGGATAAAATACAAACTGATTTGGTGCACATCATTGATTGAAGACCTCCAGCCTTTGGACTTCATATCCAAAGCACTCTCTACTTCCCTATGAATTCAGAGAAATGAGTGTTTGAAAAATTTAACTCAGTGATAGTAATCAAGAGTGTTCACTCCAAATATAAGAAATAGCATAACTAGGAAATTTCATGCATTTAAAATGTTGCTTATGGGGAAGCTAGGTGGCACAATGGATAAAGCATCGGCCCTGGATTCATGAGGACCTGAGTTCAAATCTGGCCTCAGAAACTTGACACTCACTAGTTGTGTGACCCTGGGCCAGGGTCTTAACCCTCATTGTCCCACAAAAAATAAAGAAAGAATTTCTTTCTAAAGTAGCCACATATTTCATGGACATTTTTTGTAAGTATTTTAATATGGTTTAATTTTTTTAAATAGACATTTTTATTAAAGTTTTGAGTTCCAATTTCAACCCTTCCTTCTCTCTTTCCCCTCCCCCCTCCTTGAGGGGTTAAGTAATAAGATATACGTTACAGATGTGCAATTATGGAAAACATAACCATATTAGTCATTTTGTATTAGAAAACTAGAATAAAAGAAAAATGAAAGAAATACAGTGAAAAATAACATGCTTCAGTCGAGTTCAATCAATATCAGTTCTTTTTCTGGAGGTGTCTTGTATGCTTCATCACTCATCCTTTGGGATTGTCTTGGATCATTGTATTGCTGAGAATAATTGTTATTCACAGTTCTTCATCAAACAATATCGTTGACATTGTACACAATGTTCTCTGGGTTCTGCTCACTTCACTATACATCAGTTTATACAAGTGTTTCCAGGTCCTTCTCAAATCACTGGATACCATTTTGATGAAACTTAAGTATCAATTTAATTATTTTTTTTCCCTAGAAAGAATTGCTTAGCTCTTTAAATCTGGGGTTCTTAACCTAGAGTCTGTTTTTTTAATTGATAAAACTATTTCAGTAGAATTGGTTTCATTTATTTATTTGTTGTCATTTAGTCATTTTCAGTCATGTTCAACTCTTCCTGGCTCCATTTGGGGTTTCCTTAGCATAGATACTGAAGTATTTTGCCATTTTCTTCTCCAGCTCATTTTACAGATAAGGAAACTGAGGCAAACAGGGTTAAATGACTTTCCAGGGTCACTGAGATAGTCTTCCTGACATCAGGCCTAGTGCGCTATCCCCTTGGTTTCATTTATAATAGATATTTCATTTATATAGATTTTTTTTTGAAAAATCATGTATTTGGAAACATGATTCTCCCCCCAAAAAGAGTATCTACAAACTTCACCAGAAGACCAAAAAGAATTGACACACACAAAGGTTATTAACTACTATTTGAAGTGCTCCTTCCCCCACCCCCTTTAACCTGTGAAGTTTTTCTTTGTGACTAAAAAGTAAGACAGCATCAAGTGAGTAAACTGAAAAGATATAGAGGTGGAAGCAGCAGACGAAAGGAGAATATTCTTATCCTGATGGCAAATGTCCGAGACTTACTGTAATGCCTCCAACAATGGATGCTAGAAGGAAGCAGAGCATAAACACTTGTGCCTAAAACCTAACTAGAAAGGCTAGGAGTGACAGATTAAACCCAGGGCCAGATGGTAGCCTGAAGACCATTCTAGCTAAGTCAGAGGGACTTGGGACAAGGTTGGCCACTATTTAATAATGATTATAAATCAATAAATTATATCTGTATATACAGATATATTTATATATGATTATATATAAATATACATATATTTATATATGGATATCTATGTATAGAAACATGTCCACATTATATTTATTATTGTTATTATTATTCTTCCCACCATTTATTTAATAGTGCCAAAATCCCAGATCCTTCAAATATGGAAGGAAAAAAGTCATTCTCAATGGGTATATTTTGTAACAGTTTTCTTAAAAATGAGAATCTCATCAACTTCCAAGGTTTCAATTATCCTCTCTGTGGAGAGGACTCCCAGATCTCTTTCATAAGCTACAAGTCTTGCACCACTATTATTCTGTTGGAAAAGGAAGTACACAACTAGCCTTCTAGAACTTAAAATGTTTGAAATAAAAATGATCCTGTTCTCTCCAAAAACTACCCTTTTTCCTCCTTTGCTAGCACCATCCTCCTAATAGTTACTTAGGCTTATAAACTCTGAGTCACCTTTGCTCCTTCACTCCTCATATCCAGTAGTTTGCAAGACCATGTAGGTTCTACATCCACAACATCTGTCTCTTCTCTACTCACGTGGCCATCCCCATACTTCAGATCCCCCAACACCTTTTACCAGGACTAATGCGATAGTCTCCTAAGTATTCTCCCAGGATTCATTCAATCTATCCACCTTCCAATCTATCCTTTACATAGCTGCCAAATTGATATTGTAAAATACTGGGCAAATAATGTCACTTCCACTCAAGAAACCTGGATCGAAAACCAAGTCCTTCAATCTTTTTTGATCATTCCTTTCTAAATTCCCTTCCAGGTTCTTATATATCTCCATGGAAATTACTGCATAAATATTTTTACTTTTCATTTAATTTTCTCTGTACATACTGCTTCCCTTCCCTAGAATGGGAACTCCTTGAAGGCCAAGGCAATTTTATTTCTTTTTTCTTCTTCTGACTAGGATCTAACACAATTCTTAGTATATAGAAAATACTCAATGAGTGTCTTTTGGATTGAACTGAAGAAAATTCAGACATCTCAAGGATAAAATACAAGCTCCCCTGGCATTTAGAACTACTCAAGGTCTGGCTTCAATCTAAATTGAGCTTGCAGTACTCCCCTTCACACACTCTATGTTCTAGCCAGAATGGTCTCCTGGCTGTTTCCTGGACCTACTATTCCATTATCTACCTCTGTCACCTTTGCACAGGTGGACTCCTATCCCTCGAAAGCTTTAGCTTCTCACCTCTGTCTCTTGGGATTTCTATATCCCAAACAGGCTCAGCTCAAGTGTAACCTTGTACCTGAGGCCTATTCTGATGATCCCAGCTTTTATGACCTCTCTTGCCCCTAGAATATCCATCTTATTTACTGTTGTTATCTGTGTATATGGAGTTCACTGCAAAGAGAGCATAAACTCTTTGAGGGCAGGGTTTAGTTATTTTTTGTCTTCATCTTCCTTGGATTTACCTCGAAGGAGGTGGCAGATACATTTCCTGGTTTGATTTAGTTGAATATCTTAGAAATTCCATTTCACTACTTGTTTCTACTTCTGAAACCTGACCTTTGCAGCCCTAGATGTTGAATCTATGAGCAATTAGAGTTATGCTTTTAACACAAAAACTAGAGAATAAGCCACTTTTTGGAGTAGAAGTAGATTGTTCCGCTTCATTTCAATGTACATAAAGCATCTGCAATAGCTAAAAGTTTTAAATGGGAATAGGCCTACTTAGGTTGGTCCCTAATTTAGATTTTAGGTCATAAAAAATTGGTGGCAACTAGGTGTCTTATGAAACTCTCTTTAAAAGCTATCTGTTATAAGTTTCTAATTTTTCTCCAGGTTTTTTTTTATCCAAAATAACAGATAGCATAAGTCCAAACACTAGTCTCCACATGCTCCATTAGAGACGTCCTTCTGAGATGACAGTGAACAGTGACTTATCAAAGAGATTCAACTTTACCTAACTATATTATCAGATTCAACTTTACCTAACTATATTATCATACAATCTACATTTCTCCATTTTCCCCTAAAAGACCCTGAAAGAAAGGTAGCTAGGTGGACCAATGAATACATAGAATATTGGTTTTAGAGTCAAGAAGATTTGAGTACAAATTCTGCCTAAGATACGCAAGTTACTTAACATTGCTCATGGATAAAATAAGGCTAATAATAGTAACTACCCCATAGGCTTATTGTGAGACACAAATGAGATAAAATATGTAAAATGTTTTATTAACCTGAAAGCCCCATATACATGTTTGTTGTTTTCCTCATTTAAAACAAAATACCTTTTCCTTATCTGGACATGATGCTTCTTTTGAGATTTTTTTTTCCTTTTTATTAAAATAGGATAACTTTACCATTGATCCCCTATTTTCACAAATACTCAAATTACACTGTCAATTACTTTGGTTTCATTTTAGAGCCAGGATTTTTTGTGTGGCTCCCACACAGAAAGAAGACCACATTTGCTTTATGATTATCCCTACATAACCATTTTGTTTTCATAAGCCTGGACTAAGCAGGGAACCATCTGCCCACTAAAGTTCAGTTATGGTTTAAAATTCATTCAGGGAAACTAGGATTCATTAAAACATTAGCCAACTAAAAGGAAATTGAAAGACTCAGCTTTTGGATGCTGTTAATGTAGGAATCACTTACAGGACCACAGGCAAAATAGAGTCCCAGAAACAGTTCTGTAGCACACACATATGTAAGCAATTTTGGGGAAGAAGGGAGGGATCACTAAGTAGGACCTAGTTTTACTCAAATTCAACAATGCCCCCAAACTTTCTGGCATGACTGCATCTCTGATCACTGGTAAAGTGTTTCCTTTGTATGATTCTATAGTCTTTAGTAAATGTTCATATAATCATAAGCTTGGGCGAGATAAATGAGTGGTCTATATAACATAGCAAAACCCTCTTAAGATTTATTCTTTTGAGATAGTCATTTCACTAAAAACTACAATTGAAAAAATAATACAATAAAATAACCATGAAGAAATATCTTTGGCTAAATTACAGAGGAAATAACCAAAATACTAAATAAGAGTTCCCTAAAGGTGGGAGTTCAGGTGGCTCAGGGAATGCTTCAAATGGCCAAACCTATTTGGATTGTCTTAATCCTGATTTACATTCTATCCCTCAGAAAGCTCCCTGTTCTCTGCATGCCTGGTCTAGGGAGGAGATACTCTCTGTGACTACATTTTCATGCATGTGGTATGTTGTACAGTGGAGAAAGTAGTGTTGAAGGGGAAAATAAACAATCTTTGCAGTACACACACATTTATGCATCTTTGTGTGGTCACCCAGGAGTCATAGAAAAAATGGTGGCACACACCTTTAATTCCTGACTAATGGGGGAGATATTTGAGATTTCTGAGCTAAAATAGGGCTGGGGCTTATTGGGTCTTTACACTAAACCCTTAAAGGAGGGAGGGAGCAGCAAAATCCTTTAGAATGGGTGAAGTTGTCCAGGTTGGAAAAACAAACAACAACAACAAAACAAACAAACAAAAAAAAAACCAATACAAAACAAAGGAAAGCAAAGATTTTGTGCTGATCAATAGTGGGAAAAGGCCAGTAGTTGCCTCTGTATTTTCCATCAAAGGTATCTGGGGAAAGCAAAACAAACATACAAACAAACAAAAGAAGAAAGGAATGAAGGAAAAGAAAGAAAAAAGTAGAGAAAGGAAGAAAGAGAGGAAGGAAGAAGTCAGAAAAGAAACAGTTTCATGAATTTATACTCAGTGAATTTATTCAATATTCATTGAATAGGAGGGAGGGAGGAAAGGGAGAGAGAGAGATTAAGAGAGAAAGACTGAGACTGAGAGAGACTTAAAGGCATAGGAAGAAACAGAGATAGAGAGAGAATTATCATAAATGAAGGGTTAAAAGGGAAATGGTCTAAAGCTCCTCATTTTACCAATAAGGAATTGTACAAAAAATTAATTATTAACTATAACTATATCTAACCTGGACAAATTATATAATTGAATTTATGAAAAATTATAAGTATATGAAAAATGATAAGTTTAGGAAAATTATAATTGGGCCGTAAGTCCTGCTGTGATTGCCATTCAAATGTAGAAATATTTTGCATGACTAGGCTAATTTGGGGGACCAAAGCTGACTGGAGGACTAATCTGGGGACTTTTTGGCTATTTGGCTATCTGACTGCTGTAATTTAGTGTGGGCCGTTTATAAAGTTCCACCACACTGCTCTACTCCCAAATTGATAAGCAAAATATTAAGAAGGCTCTTATCTAAATAAGCAAAGCAGAGTTTATTTATGAGATACTATTTAAAATAAAAAATACAGGGAAATAAAATGTACAACCTGACTACTTTCTTTAGGTTTCTTTCCACTGCATCTCTTTCCCACCTGCTGTGCTTTGAACTTCTTGAATACAATAAAGACCTTAGCTGCAAGAGGCCTTAGGGCACTCAGGTCCTTTATTCTAACTCCTAGCCCCTTTCACTTTGTAAATCCCCCTGCTTCTAACTTTCCTTTCCTTACTGCCACCACTGAATCCCTGTGTTTCTCTCTCACCGACCTTCTGTCTGTCTGCTCCGTCAGTCTGCCCTTTGACCTCTCTTTTCCCTGCTCCTAGTCCTTCCCGTCTTCTCCTACATCCTTGTAGCCCCATCTCTAGTCTGCCGCACCCCAACCTTTCTAATCTCATCAGCTGCCACTTTACCTCTTCTCCTCCTTGTCTCATCTGCCTGAACCGCTCCATCCTTGTCCGCCCTGCTTAATCTTGTCCACCAGCCTTTCCTCCTTGCTCCTAGTCCTGCATTACTGTTCATCTCATCCCCCTGCTCAGCTCCTTCTAATCTAACTCCCAGGTCTATATATACCTTTTCTTCTCTCCACTCAAATCTCAGGGCTTCCTGTGCCCCCACAGACCAAGCTAATCTGTCAGTCAGGGCTGTGGCTGGGGTGGGGGACAGTGCTCGAGCCTCACGTGCCTCAGCACAGGCTATGCCAGAGCCCAGCATCTCTGAGATACCTCTGCTCAGGGTGGAGGGAGCTGGGGGCTTTTCCCCCCCTGCTGTCTGACCTGGCGTTTTGTACAGCCCACAGGGCTTTTGGGCTCAGCTGAAGCAGAGGGGGAGGGGAAGAGACCCTGAGGGCCCAAGGCTTTCTAATCTCAGCCTAAAGATAGGGTCCCCAAATCAAAATAAATTTCAACAGAATGTAAGATAGAGTAGCTAAATAACTATCCCAGATTTCCACAGGTAGTATCTAAGGTGAGATCTGAAATCAGAACATCTTGATTGTTGAGTCAACATTATCTCTTTTATACCTTACTGACTTATCTAATGTATGGATACACACACACACACACACACACACAAGAGGTAGAGAGAATGGTGTATTTGATTAAGAATTGACTTTGGATTCAGGATGAACTGAAACAAGTTATTGTTTAGTCATTTCAGTTGCTTCTACTCTTCATGAACCCATTTAGGCTCTTCTTGGCAGAGATACTAGAATGAATTTACACTTCCTTCTCCAATTCATTTTGCAGATAAGGACACTGAAGCAAGAAGGGTTAATTGACCTCCCAAATGTGACACAGCTAATAAGTATCTGAGGCTGAATTTGAACTCAGGTCTTCCTGACTCCAAGTCCAGCACTTTATCCACTGAGCCACCTAGATACCTCCAAGTTGATAAATGTTAACTATTTATGTGTATTCAATCACTTAATTTTTCAGCCTCAGAAAACTCTGTAATACTATAGATAACATATGGATGATGTGAAAACCATGGAGACAATTTCTCTCCCATTGAATTCTGAGCCAGGTCCATGCCTTTGTGTGGGTACATACTTGTGTTTTGTCAAATATTTTTATGTATATATTTCCTCACTTAAAATCTACCTATACTTCTGTGGTTTTAAGTCATTTGGTTTGAGTAAATGCTGCTAATCTGAAAGAATATTATTATTGCTTTGTTATTATTACTATTATTATTATCCCTAGTGATTCCAGGGTAAGAAACAAAGCACAAAAAGATGTGAAATGGAAGTTGATAAAGCCTGTTGGTATTGAGAACAATGATCAATGTTCAGGAAGGTTCTGGAAACAAATGTCAGCATCGTAGCCATTTGTTGGCCAAGTCCATTTAAAAGATAAAGCTGACATCGACAACAGTGATGGTTAAAGCTTGTAAGAGAGTAGATGGCAGTCACCATTTTGTTCTCTATGATCCTTTGGCTTTAGAGATTCATCACCTGTTGACATAATTCTTCTTCAAAAGTGACCTGGACATCTAGATATATTCAGGATGGTTTCACGTCTGGATGTGAACACTATTTTCTTTGCTGCTGATAGATGGCTTTCGGCCAGCTCCCTGCCATCTCACTCAAAATTGTTAATTTGACAGAATCCAAAGCTACTCACACATCTTGAAAGTCAGTGGATGACAACTTGGCGTCATCTGATGTGTGTTCCCCTTTGAATTAAGTAGGATTTCTATGATTAATTTCAACTCAAAGTAAGTTTAAATTGAATGTATGGAACCTATTCGCACATCTCTTGTGGTACCTACATTAAATTGGTGAAGGACAGGAAAAATCTATTTCTATCATCTATCAATCAATCTGTGGCTATATGTCTATCTTTATATGTCTTCAATTATCTATCAGTCAATCTATCCACCTATAGCTAAAAATCAGAAGTCTGAGAACCATGAAAGGAAAATGAGAAATAATATTGTGAAGGGGAAATAAAGGAAAGATGAAATCACCCATGCTAAAATGTTGTTCTAAGAAAAACCTACTGTTGGTGATACAGGGGGAAAAAAGCCATCCCCCTCCAAGAAGCTTATGTTCCTTTAGCGTGGCTCAAAATATGATAAGGGGCTTTAGAAGAACTGGTGCCTTTCTTTCTTTCTTTTTTTTATGGGGTAAAATGTCTAGCCTGGGTAGCTTGAAGTTGAAAAATCTAATATTTAAGGGGATGAGATGTTTTCCTTTTTCAAAAGGAAGAATTTTAAAGATGTGATTCTCTGAGATAATTTTTCTGACTGCTAAACTATGGGGAAAAACTTGTTTAAAATGGAGAAAATAAGATTTTCTGTAATACTTTTGGCATGTAAGTCCTATATAAAAGTGAATTATTACTGTGTTTGAAAGGAATAATCAATTTCTTTAAATATGCCCTGAGGCCATGAAGAAGGTATTAAAGGACCATGGAAGTTGTACATGGATGGTCCAGGTTTAAAGTATCACAATCTTAGGAAATCATCCATTAGCAATGCAAACATTTCTTTGATTGAAGAGAATTTTATTTTGTTCAATTATTTTCAATCATGTCTGATTCTTCCTGACACTGTTTGTTTTGTTTTGTTTTGTTTTTCTACAGAGATATTGGACTGGTTTGCCATTTCCTTCTCCAGCTAATTTTACAGAGGAAATTCAGGCCTGCAGGGTTAAATGACTTGCCCAGGGTCATACAGCTGCTAAGTGTCTAAGATCACAATTGAACCCAGGAAGGTGACTGTTTCTGCCTCTCAGCCTGGCACTCTATCCTCCTTGCTATCTGCCCCTTGAAGAAAATGGGATTCAGATAATATTGCTCAGTGTTGGTTGCATATCACAATACTGAAATTATTCTACTTTCTTCTAAGGCAGAATTCATTAATTGGGGGGGGGTGTCAGGGATGCTTTTGACAGTTTTGTGAAACCTATAAACCTTTTCCAAGGATAATATTTTAAATGCATAAAATAAAGTACATAAGATTACAAAGGTTTAATAGGGCCAGCATTTTTAATGTTGTTTCTTTCCTCCAAATCACAACATATCCTGGCCCTTTCTCTTGATCTAAAAGAAGAAAAAAATGCCCCTTTTCACTCCTACTTTACTTTTTTCCTGAATCAGATTTGCTTCATCTTCCCTGACATAGTTTCCTGGCCTTCTAAGGGCATAAAACAAACCCAACCTACATCAAGTCTGGGCCTTTCACAACTGGCGGACTTCTGAAGATCACAAGTCACCATGTGCTTCACCATATTCTGCCCTCATGATCAGACCCAATTCAATATGAAGGGACAAATTTTAGAGGAACTAAGTATTAATTTCTTCTTGTCAAATGTCTTTATTGTGTTAGAGTACAGTAAAGCTTATTATATTAACTGTTTAATTACTTTTGAGTACCTTATATCATCTGAACATCCAATCTAAACTAAGAGTACTAGGATTAGAGCTGCATCTAACTAAAAAAACCCAACCCTGATTATGTTGAAATAAATTATTAAATAATTTAAAACAAACAAATAAAAATAAGTTTATACATTCCATATTAAGATTCTACTCTTGGGGGCAGCTAGGTGGCACAGTGAATAAAGCACCCTCCCTGGATTCAGGAGGACCTGAGTTCAAATTTGGCCTCAGACACTTGACACTTACTATCTGTGTGACCCTGGGTAAGTCACTTAACCCTCATTGCTCCCCCTCCAAAAAAAAAAAAAAGAGAAAAAAAAGATTCTACACTTTAAGAAACTTTGGTCTATCATCATCTCTCTTTCCTTCCTTCCTTCCTTCCTTCCTTCCTTCCTTCCTTCCTTCCTTCCTTCCTTCCTTCCTTCCTTCCTTCCTTCCTTCCTTCCTTCCTTCCTTCCTTCCTTCCTTCCTTCCTTCCTTCCTTCCTTCCTTCCTTCCTTTCTTTCTTTCTTTCTTTCTTTCTTTCTTTCTTTCTTTCTTTCTTTCTTTCTTTCTTTCTTTCTTTCTTTCTTTCTCTTTCTTTCTCTTTCTTTCTCTTCCTTCCTTCCTTCCTTCCTTCCTTCCTTCCTTCCTTCCTTCCTTCCTTCCTTCCTTCCTTCCTTCCATCCTTCCTTCCATCTATTTTTCTATACACATAGACAATATATGTATACATAGAGACATCATATAGAGATATTCATCTTTTGTTTTTGAAGAGGACCAATAATATCTCAGGGTGATTTCCTGATTCATGCATGAATTGGATTTAGGTGAGGCAGAATTGTGCAAAATCATCAGCCTTACTCTCTTCCTGAGTCATTGAAGTCCAGTGGCAAGACAGAAGTCAAGATGACTGGCAATGGCCTGGGATAAAGTGGATGATCTTGGCATCTTCAATGTCTGGCCAAACTCTAAGCGCTGCACAGCAAATTCTTCATCTACCTTCATGTCATTGGAACATATTTTTCTCATTTGCCCATTCCACTGGGGGAAATCTTCCCATGTGCTTTGTATCCATTGCCCCTCCCCTCCTTTTTTTCCAGACCCTGAAAAATTTCCACTGGTTGAAAGTCCATTTATAAAAGCATTCATTTAGAGCTCACTTAAAAAAAAAAACAACATTTGAGAGACTCTCATTTAAATTCAGGGCAAAGTATTTCTTAGGTGTAAAAGCTGTACTTGAAAACACAGACTGGCTCAGCAGGGCAAGTGGGAGACAACTTAGGAAAACTGATGTAGTCTGGCACAATCCTTGATTCTCTCTGTAGTGACAATTCTGAGAGCTATAACCAGGCTGCTGTTTTAATTGTTTCTGTGCTAGTGAATTCTGTCTTTGGATTATCACTCCCTATTTAAACATGTGACGGGGCAATGTATAGAGTACTAGTTCTAGAGTCAGGAAGACCTAAGTTCAGATCTGGCCTCAGACACTTACTAGCTGTGTAACTCTTGGCAAGTCACTTAACCTTATTTGTTTCAGTTTCCTCATCTGTAAAATGAACAGATTAAGGAATTGGCAAGTCACTCCAGTATTTTTACCAAGAAAAGCCCAAAGGAGCCTGGAAGTGTTGGTTACAACTGAAAATGACTAAACATTAACAACATTTAAATATGCAAAGGACATGGGATTTTGGGTTGTGTAGGGGACTCCAAAAAAAATGACAATTCATCTGCAAATAGATAGATAAGTCATAGAGAGTAAATAACCTAACCAGGGGTCACACAGCTGCCCTCAGAAATAGGATTGGAACCCATGTATTCCAAACTTTAAGTCATCACTCCATGACACCATGATGCCACTTATCACAGTAGTTAAGAGAACAAAACTCTTTGGAAATGGGCCTCAGGGCAGCTAGGTGGCACAGTGGATAAAGCACTGGCCCTGGATTCAGGAGGACCTGAGTTCAAGTCTAGCCTCAGACACTTGGCACTTACTAGCTGTGTGACCCTTGGGCAAGTCACTTAACCCCCATTGCCCCACAAAAAAAAAAGAAAGAAAAAGAAAATGGGCCTTAAAGTAAAGCTACTATATACTGTCTGTATTTTTTATTCCTATTTTTCATGTTTTCACTGAATCTCTAGTTACTCTTTCCTCACCTCTATATCATGAGATACACTTGGCAAATTAGTTTAATTACTAAGCATTCCACTACAGTAATACTCCTTAGGAATTTTACTGCTTTGTAACTTATCCCTTAGAAGCAAGGAGAAAAACAGCTTATGGCAATTTTATTCCAATAGTCATTAGCTGGCTCTTTCTAGTGGGAGCTCTACCCTGAGTACATCTTAATGTTCTTGTGATGGTTCATGGGCTTGCATTGAGATTTCTTCTAATTACCAAGCTCCTTGTCCCTTGGCTTAAACATGGTGTTCTCCCAGGCAGAGTGTTCGTGGAAGAAGAGATATCAGGAAATTAAAAAAAAAAAAGCACAAAGTAATAATAACATAATTATCTGTGTTGTCCAGGAAAGACCAATTAACAATTAAGGGGAAGAGGTAAAATAAGCTCTACCAGAAATTATACGTTTCCTCTCTCTCTTGTGATGATGCTGTTATACAGTTCACTGCTCAAATTTAGCAGCTGATTATTCAAAGAAATATTTGTCCAAGAGTTCTAATATTCCTTGAAACAAGACGGGATAGACAAGAATTATTGAGCTATAACCACCTTGTGATAAACATATCCCACCTTTAGCCCCCTCTGTTTTTTGTTCCTTGATTTCAGACTTCAATATAATGCTGTCTCAGCCTAGGACTTCCCTCAATGCCTTGGGCACTTTTAGTTCTGAAACATTCAGATATTAACCTCAAGAAAGCAATGGAGAATCCATTAATATATGCATCTTGGACTAGTATTATGGAAGGATAATGAGCTGGGCACAAATTTAAGTAAAATGAGTTGGATCTATGCATCGTCATTATCATCATTTTCATTGGAAAGTCCATTAACATATGAACATCTGATTGCACAGTCATCTTGTGTTGGTTAGATCCTATGAGTGATACAGAAACAAAACAAAACAAAAAAACATATGACAGCCCCCTGGGTGGGTATAAGGGAAATGAAAGAATAATCCCAAAACAATACAATAATACACTAAAGAATGTCATCATCAAATACTAAGTCATCTTCCTTAGTATATAAATGTTGTTTGAGCTCAGAGGGAAGTGGGCAATGTGGGGCAGAGCAGTGAGGAATGAGTTCACAGAACAGTTGGTATTTGAGATGAAGCCTAGTAATATATTCGCAGTCAAAGGTCATGTCTACAAACATGACTGCCAAACATCTCTGAAATACCATCCAAATCTAGCTTTCTATAAAGCTAATTGGCAGAGCTGAGTTTATGACAGCAGAATCCAGAGATATCGCCACATTTGCACTCATGGCTATGATAAGAGGAGGGACTTTTATCAACCTCTGTCGTTTTCTTTGCCATTTCAGGCTTACTAAGTGTCTATACTACATTATGTACTGGGGATACCAAGAAAAGCAAAAGCGAGCCCTTGCCTCCAAAGAGCATACATTGTAATTGGAGAGAAAATATGGAAGTACCTATGTAAATGTGTGTGTGCGCGCATGTGTGCGCACACATGCACCCACACACATAATAGATATGAGATAATCAGTGGAAGAAAACATCAGAATTAAGTAAGGGGGATGGGAAAGGCATCTTACAGGAGATGGGATTTTTGTTGAGACTTGTTATATACCTCTATGAAAGACTGATCCCACCTAATGTGATGGGCTTTCATGTGTGTCAGTTCCCACATTAATTAAGGTAGATTCTAGTCTCTCAAGCACTTCATTTTTCCAATTATCTCCCTCTTTTAAAGTTACTAAGCATTTGCTTTTCCCCAGTAGTCTGGGAATTATTCTGGTTTGGATGTTGTTTGTTTTAATCCACATATGCCTCTGGTTATAATCAGCAAAATCAATTTAGGTTCTGATATTCAAATGGATTATAGTATCATAGGTTGAGACCTGGATGAGACTTAGTGGGACATTGGGTAAAACCACTTCATTTTTAGATGAGGAAATTGAAGCCCAGAAGGGTTGAAACTTTGCTCAATATCATATGGATAGTTAAGTAGAAGAACTAGGGCTTGAACCAAAGTTTTCTAAGTTAAAAGTAACAAACATTTCTAAAGTGTTCTCTTTGTGCTAGGCACTGTAAGTACTGAAGATACTGAGAAAAAACTAAAATTGTTCCTGCCCTTAAGAAACTTCAATTTTAACAGATGTAGCAGGTTTTCAAAACCCATGACCCTGTGGCATAGTCCAGCATAATTTGACACAATATCTCTTCCCCAAATTTTCATATTAGTCAAAGTTTTTCTCCCAATCACTAGAAACAAATTCAATTTCATTCTGTCTTTTTTTCTATCTTCTCTCTCTCTGCCTCTGTTTCTGTCTTTCTGTGCCTCTGCCTCTGTCACTCTCTCCTCACCACTCCTGATCTATATCTATCTAAATCTATCTATCTACCTCTCATCTCTCTCTATCTCTCATCTCTCAATTATCTATATATCCATCTATCTAAGTATATATTTCCATCCATCTATCCATCTTTCTCTCTCTCTCTCTCTCTCTCTCTCTCTCTCTCTCTCTCTCTCCCTACCTACCTACCTACCTACCTCCCTATCATCTCTGGAAACCCCCACTCCTGATATCACACACTTTACCTTCAACAAAATGTTACAACTAAATTATATTCAATATACTCCTTGCTCTTTGAGTCACATATTGTTTTGGCTAGGGAAATTCACCAACTTGATATTGGTGTTAAAAAGATGCCTTATTGCATTGAGGAGAATCCATAATACAATTTTTCTAATGCACCTACTCTGCTCTTTGCATACCATATGGATCTATTAGCTCTCATTGCCCCACACTACCTTTATTATTTAATAAGAGCTTCAACCATAGATGAGCTTGTAAATATGCAATATATGTCTTTATGATATAAATGTCTAGTAGAGCCTTACTTGCTATTCACATTGAGAATCTGTATATGCTCCAAGCTGCAAACATAGCTGTGTTCAGTACCTAGCATGTAATAGGCACTTAATACATGTTTATTGGATTGTCATTTTAAAGATTTGCATAACATTGAAGTATATCCCCAAGGATGTGTGGACTGTCCCCACTCTACGCTTCTTCCATGGTCCTTTTGTCTCTATTAGCCATGATCAGAAACAGTTCTCTGCATCTACATAATAGAGCTCTTAAAAATGTTGTTACCCTTCTTAATGATTATATAATACAGGTGAGGCAGCTAGGTGGCACAGAGGATAAATTCAAGAGGACTTACCACTGACACTAGCTGTGTGACCCTGGGCAAATCATTTAACCCAATTGTCTAAAACATCTGGGTCCATCTTCATTCATCCTAATGTATATCTTGCCATTAGACCCAGGTGTCTCTTTCTTCACAAAGATACTGGAATGGTTTCCCATAGGACTAACTTTTTATTGGAGAGTTTTAGGTTGGTGACCCTCACTTAAATCCAATTCAGTGAAGGTCATGACATTGAAGGAAAAATAACAACAATGATAATAGAGAATTCCTTTTGGTTGGAGTGGCCTTCAAATAGCCTTCCTTTAAATAATGCCACACATGTATTGCCCTTATTTAAAAACAATCCTATTTAAAAGTAGTCCTGGGGCAGCTAGGTGGCACAGTGGATAAAGCACTGGCCCTGGATTCAGGAGTACCTGAGTTCAAATCTGGCCTCAGACACTTGACACTTACTGGCTGTGTGACTCTGGGCAAGTCACTTAACCCCCATTGCCCCGCAAAAAAAAAAAAAGTAGTCCTATTAAAAATATTAAGGCTTAAGAAGCTTCTTGTTAACTCTGACTTGTCATGACCCCATGGACCATATTATACACAGGGTTTTCTTGGCAAAGATACTGGATTGGCTTCCCATTTCCTTCTCCAGTGGTTTAAGGCAAACAGGGGTTAAGTGATTTACCCAGGATCACATAGCTAGTAGGTATCTGAGGCTATGTTTGAACTCAGGTCTTCCTGACTCCAGGCCCAATACTCTATCCACTGAGCCATCTAAAAACTAACTCCACCCTAAAATTAAAGTCTCTCTTATGCCTAAGAAGTATTCATAATATCCTAACAAATTATGGGTCCAGTTCCTTTTCCATTTGTAGTACCTGGCCAAGATACATACACTGATATATATATATATATGTGTGTGTGTGTGTGTGTGTGTGTGTGTGTGTGTGTGTGTATTATTATAATTATTATTTTTATTTTTTCTGTAATAGCCTGTCATAACCCAAGCAAAAGGGACAATCTTCCACTTGATTGTTCTTGTGTGGACTGTTAGTGGTCATGAATCTCATTAAGGAGATGCTAATGCTCTAGGGTTGGGAAAGTGTACTCAATGTCTTCCTTTAGTAGAAAAATCTAGGAGAACTTTGTCTTCTTTAGAGATTCTAGCTTTCATTTGGCAATTATGTGACTATTTAAAAATGATAATTGTTCGAGCCTTGTGAGAGTAAATTGGATTGTTCCCGTCCTATTTTCCTTATAAATCATTCAACAAACACATTATTTATTTGGCACCTACCATATACCAAAAACTATGGAAAACTCTGGGAATACAAAGACAAAAATGAATCAGTCTCTGACCTCAAAAGAATTACATTCCATAGGGGGAGACAAGATATATAGATATAAAAGTATAAGTACTAAATATACTCAAAGCAAATATAATTTCAGGGTGGGGAGGCCCTTTATAAGAGGCAGCATGAACTAATGTTGATAGAATCTAATAATTCAAGGCAACTGATGTGAGGAAGATGTTTCTTCGAGGAAAGGCGAATGGCCTAGATGAAAGGAAAGATACAAGAGCTAGGAGGCCAGTTAGGCTGGAACATATTAGAGTAGTTTCCCTACAACTTAAAAAATAAAACACTGATTATCCCACATTCAAATGGCAGTCATGTGCACCAATGTCTGATAAGTCACAGTTGCCCTGAGTAGGAGCTCTGACAGACTGTGCACTAACCCAAGCATGGCATGAGTGATCTTTTGCCAAAATCAAAACTCATTTCTGTTCCATGGATTGCCCTCATAGCTCTAGCAGCAGTGGCACTGAACTGTGACTTGCCACAGACATGGCAGTGGTGTGGCTTCATTACAACTTGTCAGCCAATGTCTAATGGTGGAAGAAAGCTCATTGTATATTCAGTCTTATACTTTGTCTTTTAAATGTGTCTGATGATGCATAGACAAATCATTAAAATTTTATCTCACAGAATGTAATCATATGAAGGGTTTTTTGTTGTTGTTGTTGTCTTTATGAATGAATATTTTTTTACATTTGCAAGTCCTAATTCTGAATGTTTTCTCTCATTTGTCCAGTTCACAGATACCTGTACTAGTACTCTGCAAGGGGCTTGGGAGGAGGGGACTTAATAAAAACTTTATGGATGATAGATTCACAGACATAGAGTTGGAAGAAAGCTTAGAACTCATTTATTCTTACCCCCCCATTTTACAGTGATAAAAACTGAGGCCACAAGAAGCAAAACAAATGCATAACATCTCATAAGTATCACATGTTAGACCATGGATTTAAATCTAGTTATTCTGGCTCTGAATCTAATATTGTTTTGTTGGCCCAAATCAAACTTAAAATAGTTCTCAGTGCCTTTCTTTTGTTTTGCAGCCAGGCATCAAATTAGTTGCTGTGGCTATATCCAGTAGAATGCCTTGTGTAACACGTCCATACACCGACATATACACAAAGTCACATATGAATCATTATGGGATTGTTGGGGGGGATAGAAAGCTGACCTTGGAGTAGGTACACCCTAAGTTCAAGTCCCAGCTCTGACATGTGTTGATTGTATGACCTTCGACAAGTCATTTGCATTCTCAGTGCCCCAAGCAATTTTTTTAAGATCAAGAATTCCAGATCACCAATAGAAGGAATATCCCCACTGGAAGTTTTCTCTAGCAGCAAAATTAATGATATATTCAATTTTAAAAAAGGAATATCATCACCTTTTTCTGAAAAAAAATCCACATTGCAAAATATGGAATTTTAGATCCTATATTGTCACTGATTTTCATATATTGATGAGATAAAAATGAAAAGATTTATAGAAATTTATTAAATGAATGAATGAATGAGAAAAAAATTATTAATGACTTAACTATGTTCAAAACAGTGCACTACACCATGGACATCCAGATAGAAAAATAAGATAGTCACTGCTTTGAAGGACTTTCTAATGGTGGAGAAAACCCAGATAGGAATTTTCAGCCTCACCTCAATGAAACAGTCCCATCAACCCTAGGGTGTTTATACCACTGTTTGGAGCAATATTAAATACATTGGCATTCATTTCTCAGAAAGCAAATGTCTGTATTAATGTTTTTTCACCTCTTTCTGAACCTGTATACATATGATCAACTTATATTTTTAAAACTGCAAGGAAAAATATTTTTTTTTACTTAAAACCTTAGCAAGACACCACACTTCAGAAAATACAATTATGAAATAGATAGAACAACAAGATTATTCCTTTTATTTTGAAATTCTTGGGACAGCAGGATATATTTCCAGGGTTCTGATAAATCTGTTATATTTTATAACATTAATAGAATTATTTATCTTGGGTAGGAAAAAACTCATTAAAAAAGAAACAAGGCATAAATAAAAGCTGTCACTAAATTAAAATGTGATCAGAATTCAGAAGATACCCCAAAACAAGTATACTTCTTTTACTTTCTCCAATGAATCATAGCAACCTCTCTCCATATTCCCAGAATATTCTTTGGGGGTTGAGCTACTTAATATTCTCCTAATGTTTGATGTACTAAGCACTACTAATACTGTGTTTGTGATCATAACAAAGAGAATTAATAAATAATCACTGTTTGCTCCACATTGTGGAAACTGAAGGGTGATTGTTTTAATGAATTGAGGAACCAGGAGATTATTTAAATATAGGAAAATGGCACACATTACTGCTGAAATGAATAAATTGTTTCTGAAACAATAGACTATTCCTTTTTCTCTATAGAACTACAAGATGATCACATAGACATAGCAGTTTGGGAAATAAGTCAGGCATTATTTAGATAATAATTTTTCATCAATCCTCTGATCACAGTAGGAAAGAGGTAATCCCAGGGACAATTTTTAGCATGAACCTCATTTTTATTCACTTCTGCTGACAGAAGAGGGGAGGGAGAAAGTACAAGAAAAACATTCAGAAATTATTCTACAATGTTTCCTGAATCATTAAGAAAAAAAGTTTGTGTCATAATTCCATAAATTGAAAGCTTTAAAAGGTATTAGGGTTCAATAAGTATAATATCCCGATATCTACCAATGAGCAAATCAGTTTCAGAACTAGATAAGTGAAATGACTTACTCGGAGGCTACACAGATAATAAGTGACAAAACTGGGATTTGAACCCAGGTTCTTTCATTCCAAATAAAAAGCTCTTCCTACTGTTTCGTGATATTTTTCTTTATGTTTAGTAGGTGTCCAATAATTAATGATAGACTTAATTAAAAACACACATTTACTATATATAGTTACATCTAGAGGCATTTATAACTCCTTAAGAAAAGCATGATGTACTTCAAATGTGTATCCTGAAAGGGAATTTTCTTGGTGACTGTGGGTTCATTTACATGATTTGCATTTGTCTAATGTGGATGAAGCTTGCTAGTTCATGAAAAATAAATATAATCATTGTAACCCACATGGAGGGCAAGATACTTATCTGCCTTACACTACACAATATTCAGATATATCATCTTTGATCTCTCTAACTCTCACTCTAACTTTCTCTCTCTCTTATTAGATATATATATATATATAGATAGATAGATAGACATATGGAGGTAATTATAGATAGAATGTATAAATGGATAAAATATACATAGATTACTTTCTATATGTAGGTATGTATATGTATAGAGAGATGAAGTTCTATAAAACTTTCATGTTCTCTTTCTCCACAAATATATATGTATATGTGTATATTTTACTCATGTAGGTCATATGAATAGTCACATGAGTTTGTCTAAATTAGCTTACATGGAGATTTTGATGGATATCTTTGGAACATTGCCCTGCCTACAATTCTTCAAAGGAAAGTTAGATTTTCCCCTTGAGAAGCAAACAAAATAAGGGGACACAAGGCTAGTCAATCTACTTTCCTCAGAGAGAGGATACCAGAGTCAAATTAGATCTATGTCCAGCCTTGTCCCCCCTAGTGTGAATCTAAGGGAAATTTATTTTTTTCATAACTTCAAACTGCTTTCCTGTTCACTATCCCTTAAAAAAAAAGAGGTACTCCAAGTTTATATCCAAAGATTTGACCCTTTCCACAAAAGCTAATTATACAAAAGACCATCCCAAAAGGTAAATAGTGAATAAATCCAAACATATAAGGCACAGAAATCAAGGAAGAATGTACTGGGCAATGCACAGAATGAATGAGCTTTCCTATTGGATGCAAGATTGCATATACCCACCAACAACATCTCTAATCTTAGTCAAGGGGAAATTTCCCAATTACTCTAGGAATTAGAAATGTATAGGTGGGGGGCAGCTAGATGGTGCAGTGGATGGAGCACCGGCCCTGGAGTCAGGAGTACCTGACTTCAAATCCGGCCTCAGACACTTAACACTTACTAGCTGTGTGACCCTAGGCAAGTCACTTAACCCCAATTGCCTCACTAAAAAAAAAAAAAAAAAAAAAAAGAAAAAAAAAAGAAAGAAATGTATAGGTGGGTCAGATTTCTGGTATATTTCTGCCTTTTGAATTCTGTTTTTTTTTTCTTTAGATTTCTTTCTAAAGAGGATTCAAAACCATGTTTGTCCTCTATCAAGCAGGAAGGACTCTTCCAAGTTTGCAAACCATCTCTCTCTCTCATATAGGCATGCAGCATTGAGTTATCACCCCCGAATCAATATGGAGAGAACTATGTGAATCATTCAGGCTTGAAGTCTGAGTATTTGTAGATATATCATGAATATTTATATATGCACGTTGTATATAAATATGCATTCAAAATACATATATGTATTTACCTATGTATATGCACATATAATTATATACACATATGTCCTTCATAAATATATATGCATGGGAATAAACAGCCATGCACATATGATATAGTTTTTCACCTATTTTATTTTTATTTCCATGAGTTAAAAATATTAAAATGATTTTGACTTTACCTGGGAACAAGAAACAGTTTTGCATTTCATTTATGGAAATAGAACTGAAGGCACTATTGTGGAAAATATATTTTTGCTAATATCCATAATGATGAGAATCTTCACTTTTGTTATCATTTATGTTGAGCTTGAAATGCTGACTGAATAAAAAATCATTACATTAAATGTTTTAAATTAATTATAATTGGAGAATTATCAGTAGTTAGTAAGCAACCTGAGGAAAAAATTAATTTGGAGGTTCATTGTTAAGAATTTTTTTATGAGTACAAGGAAGAGAAAAATTTTCACAAAGTTCTTTAAAAAGCAAAAAGAAGACATGACTTTCCCAAGTAATTTTGATGTAAATGTACAAATAGCTATACAATTCAATTCAATTCCGCAAATTATTGTTGAGTATCCATTATGGTCAGAACTCTGGGCTAGGAACAAAGGGGTACACTAAAATGAATTATCTGGCCCACCCTGTGTCACTGAAGGGAATGTATCTGTTGATGAGACTGTCATGCAAGTAGGAAGAATGGTGGACAATTGATATGCTGTAGCCTTCAATTCACATTTAGAGGGCTTTCCTCCAATAATAACTAGTATGACTTGTGTTTTCCATGGCTGACTCAGGTCCTTTAGAACATGTGAATTTGAAACATTCCTAGTTTTGCCATGGATATATGTAGTATCTTTGCTGCACCTGACTCCCCATGACCACATAAAAACTGGGGTTCCCAGTAATATTTGAATGTAGGGACAATTAATTATTAAACATGGAAGAAACAGAAAAAATAATTTCTTAGAAGTTCAGTAACAAAGGTATCATTATATTTCTTTCCCTCTCCCCAAATGTTTGCATGGGCAGGGGTTTGGTCCCATTACATAGAAATTCACATTACTAAAAGGAAAAATCACAGCGAGGACCAGTACAAGAAGCTCAGAAAAGTATAGTTAGATTTGTTGTTTGTTTTTACTATTTGGAGCATCTACCCATTACCGTTTTTCTACTGTCCTTCCTGATGATCATTATTTGTCTTGCTGTGTTATCTGAACACTTGATCTCTAACTGTCCTTCCTCTATCTCCACTCACTGTATGATGCCACCAGATTGTGGTGGAGCCCACAGGCTTCAGGTGGGTTCATTACTTCCTTGACACTTGGCCAGAGAGATTGGGATGATGATGATGTTGCCTTCTATAATAATAGGGGAGTAGGGATTAGGGAAAAGATAACTGGTTCTGTCTTGGACATATTGAGGTTAAGAAGTCTATTGCATATACTGTTTGAGGTGTTTGAAAAGCAGTTGGAGATACAAGATTGAAAAATGACATTCAAATTGGAGCAGGAAAAGCAGATTTGAAAATCCTCAGCAGAGTCTCATTAAAATACTTAGATGTGTATTAGTATGTGCATGGGGAGGGGGTGATGAGATGTTACCTTGGGGATGGGAAGGTGTTCTAGATTTCATGATTTTTGCCAAACTGAGCATTTCCTTGAACACCTTGCTCTCTCATAATACCAAGCCTGATCAAAATAGCTCCTCGTAGAGAAACATTACATCAAAAATTATTTCTCCTATAGCTCCTTGTCAATTGTAGAAGCCTTCTGGCTCCTGGTTATGTGAACTTGAGGATATTGTATTGAAGAGTCCATTATCACTAGCATGTTCTTCATTTTCTTCTTTATTTTGAAGGGGGGAAAGACCCAATCCATCTTGGAACGACTTGAATAATTAAAATCCTTATGGCAAGTATGTGTGTATGTGTGTGTGTGTGTGTGTTTGAAGGATGCTAATATGACAAAATGTACTAGATTACAAAACACTGTTATCACAGTTTGAGAATGTAAGCATAGAAACTCCAAAATATTATGACATCCTAGATATTTTTTACTATTACTGAGTACATTTGCCCTTTAATCTTATAAAACAAAAATCCAGCTCTAGCCATGTAGATCTGGAGTAGTGATCAGAACAATATGACTCTTTCTCCTTGTTTAAACCAGTGAAATCTTTTGGCTTGTGTGAATTTTATTCAGTTGTGTGTGTTTTTTTTTTTTTTAATAATGCCTTCCAGGCATAGAGCTTTGCTCCTTTTTAAAAGCAGGCAGTTTAAGTCAATCTCATTGCTCTTTGAATTTGCCAGTCATGGATCTTTTTTTTTTTTAAATAAAAGTATTTTATTATTTTCCAGTTACATGTAAGGATAGTTATCAACATTTGTTTTCACAGGATTTCTAGTTCAAGGCATGGATCTTTAAATGTTTGCAAATGTGATAGATATAATTTCCAAGCAGTAGAACCCATTCCAAACCAGAACCACACTTTTTTGTTGTTTGTTTGTTTGTTTTGGATATTCAAAATCATTATGTGGAACTTTTTGTAGCCGTTGATCAATGGGCTCTGGATCGCTTTATTCCCTTCTCTCGTGTTGTATAGGATTTGTTACAGTGTGGTATAACACTATATGGGGGATAACTGACCTGCTGCTCCCTCAAGAGTAAGGTTCCCTCAGATTGGCTAAAACTATGTGGCATACTGGGCAGAGAGCTGGTCTTAAAAGCAGGAATACCTGGGGTTAAGTCTCCTGCTTGTTATATCCCAGCTGTGTGACCCTAGGCAAATTATTTAAACTTTCAGTGTTTCAGGCAATTCTCCAATACTATAAGCAGCAGAGAATGTTCCAACTTTCATTGATAGAAGGAGTATTTTTTCAACTACTTTGCCTTGCAAATGAAATCACAGTTTAAGGCCATCTCCCTATTAACTATTTATTCCTTCTACTAGATTTTTTGTGTACTAAATTGTTCCTTAAATGAGATTGTCTTACTATGTGTTTTTCAGGAGTTCAGTCGAATAAAGAATAATGTTATTAGTACTATTATTTGTTATTAGACCAGTTTTGTATTGTACACTCTTCGAGGGAAGAATATTATTTATCCATTGTATCCTTCACAGCCTGGGACAGGATAAACACTCCTTAAGTATTTGAGATTTGTTATTTATTTTGAGGTGGCTTTATATTATGAACTACAAGAAAGTCATATCCTTGCTATTCCAAAGCTTCTTTGAAGTTGCCTTTTTTTTTTTTCCCCAGTAAGGCAATTGGGGTTAAGTGACTTGCCCAGGGTCACACAGCTAGTAAGTGTTAAATGTCTGAGGCTGGATTTGAACTCAGGTACTCCTGAATCCAGGGCCAGTGCTTTATCCACTGCGCCACCTAGCTGCCCCTGAAGTTGCCTTTTAAAAAAAAATACCCACTAATAAAAACTGGCCCCAGTATAACACTAACATTTCCAAAAATTATCATTCAAAAACACATGCAAAAAGGTTAATTTTCTATAGCAAGCAGAAAAATCAATCTCAAAGGTAAGCTAACATTCTGTAGCAAAATGCTGTTTTCCATTCTCTACTGGCTTTGCTATTGTTACAAAATTTAATTTCCTAAAAATGCTTTTGCTAGTAAGCCTTAAGATAATTAAATAGGTAACATGGGATAATGTATGGAGAAAAAAAAAAGGTCGGTGTCTAGCTTTGAATTTTGAAGGAGAAAACAGTAGTATGTTTCTGTTTAGTAGATATGCAGGATCAGTAAAAATAATTCTGAATATATTTTAAAAATCATGCACTGTGATTAGGCTGCTTACAATTGAAAACTTCCACTTGGCCTTTTGTCCTTAAGAACAACTTGGGAGGTTAAAAGGACTGACATACTTCATAGATTTCAATGTTTTTGCTGTATTTGACTGAAGAAAAATGAACAACACTGTACTTTATAGTAAGGAACTTTGGTTTATTGGGATATGATGATGTTTCAGCAATTTTCCAAACTGTGGTCATGGACTCCCTTGTGAATTCCCTTTGCTTGCCTTATGTGTTTCTTGAAATCAATGTACTAATAGAAAAATGCAAATTTTCTGGTTTACATGAAGATAGTAATTGAAATCAGAATAAAGAATGTTTTTCATGACAAATTACTGGGGTAGGATGGCTCAAATTTTCCCAAGATTTATTATATCAAGGCTTAAAAAACTGTGATAATGATATAGCCACAGTTACAGAAGAAAGTTAAGAATGGGGAGTTATGTGAATGCATAGTCTTTCTATCTCCAAATATAGTTTTTACATATATATATGCATATATGTATATACATATATATGTATACATGTGTGTGTTCTTATATGTGTACTTTAGTCACTTCATTGTGACATTGAAGTGACCATGAATTATAAGCATTGCATGTGGGAAAGGAGGAAAGCGTAGAACCCAGCAACAGACTACACAACTGTTGGACAAGGAACAGATAATCTGAGTTTAGAATGGCTCACCACCAGGATGGCAGTGGGGTGATTGTTTATTCAGTCACAGTACTTCATGAAGGCCATTTACTGAGACAAAAAAATGTTGCAATCTATGAGTTAGTGAAATACTTGCTCTGAAGAAATAGTATTTCCTTGACATAAAAACTGAAAACGACTGAACAACGCAAGCAGCAACGCACACACAGATGGATGGATGGATGGATGGATGGATGGATTGATGATAGATAGATAGATAGATAGATAGATAGATAGATAGATAGATAGATAAATGGATGAATGGATAGACAGTCAGACACATATGTACTTAAGTGTACATACACATATTTGTTGTTTGTCTTTCATTCTTGAAGAGGTCCAATGACAGCACAAAAGTAATGACTTACATGTAAAATTTAAGTGAAGTAGAGCCTCACTCTCTCCTCCAGAGTCATCAGAGTACAGTGGAAAGACAAGAGTCAGGATAATCAATGATGGCCCAGGACACAATGGATGACTTTGGACTTTATAAATTAAAGTCTTTCCTAGTTCTTAGTTTGCTACAGGCAACACCCCTCCAATGACTAAGGACTAGGTTAAAATTAAGATAAAAGATGGCCTAATTTACCATCACAAAAGATATAAACTGATCCATACAGATATATAGATAAATAGATAGACAGACAGACAGACAGACATCTACAAATGTAAATACTGCAGAGTCTGGATATTTAGAACAGTGAATAATCTGCATAAAGCCAGTTCAGTGACAAGGTAGATAGATTCCTGAACCTCGAATCAGGAAGATATCAATTCAAATTCCACCTCAAAAAAACTTAATAGTTGTGTGACCTAAAAGTCACATGACTTGTATGAGCCTCAGTTTCTTCCTCTGTAAAATGGGAGCAATAATAGCATTTACCGTCTAGGGCTGTTATGAGGATAAAATAAAATAGTATATATGAAGTACTTCACAAATTTTGAAATGCAATACAGATGCTGCCTTTTAGAATAGAACTGATAATTAACCTAAGAAAGCTGATAAGATCATCAAGCAATCCAACCTGGACCTGCATATGAATCTCTAGTCTCCTCACCATTACCCCTAAAACCTTATTCTAATCCTTGACCCCTCACTTCCCAGCACCTCTCTTCATGAAGTGTCTTCCTTCCATAGAATGTCAATTTCTTGATGTTGGGGAATGTTTCATTTGTATATATGTCCCCCAGCATCTAGCACAGTGCCTGCAACCTTGTTGTCCCGTTACCCCTCCCTCCCCCCTGCCCCCCTCTGTCTTTCCCTTTCTCTCTTCCCCACTCCCCCCACTTGTCCCCCTCCTTCTTCCCGTGCCCCCTCTCTCCCTCCCCATGTCTTTATCTCTTTGTCTCTGACTCTCTCTTTCTCTGTATTTCGCTCTCCCTCTGTTTATGTCTATTTCTGCCTAACTCTCTCTCTCTGTCTCTGAAGGAAGTCAGTGAAACTACAAAGTAAATGAGAGGGGTTCATATCTACTGCAAGATCAATATTCTAGTTAACTAAGAGTTTAAGTTTGCTGATCTTCTGGATGATCTCAGGACTGGAAAGATCCCTGAAAGGCAACTTCAGCAGAATAAATGATCAATAGAGAGACCGTGCCAGAAGAGCCAGTGACACCAGCAGCAGAGCTCTCTCTGCCACTGCACAAGTGAGATGAGGGCCCTGAAGTCATGGAGCTCCCTTCAGAAGGAGCCTGGGAAAGTGAGTCCCAGCCAGTGTCCCAGCTGTAATCCCTGCTGCTGGGGAAAGCTAAGGTGGTAGATTGTTTGACTGTGGGAGCTGTGACATGCAGGAGCCCTAACGCTGATGGGGTTTTGATCAGTACTGTCTATGAAACATATGGTGAAGTCCTGTGAGTGGAAGGCTGCAGGGTGTGCAGGGGCAAATAAGGCCGGGTTGGATGAATGTAGCAGGTTAAAAGGTCCATCCATGCCCATCAGTACTAGGATCAGACACGTGAGGGAAGAAGAGACTTTTGAGCCGAAGGGAAAAAAGGAGACTCAGGGAATAATGATCATGATTAATAACAACAGCAACAGCATCAAGAACAGCAACACAAATTGGCTCTCTTTGAATTTTAGGAGAAATTTTAGTTGTGACATAAATCCTAATGATCAAGTTCAAGATTTGTATGAAGGATCTGGATCTGAAATTCTGGTTTATGGGATTTTTTGATTATTACATTGCTGGATAACAGTATATATTTTTTTCCATTTGAAAACTGTGCAATTGTTGAATTGTTGATATTTGCTATTACAAAAAAGCATTGAGGTATTATTCTTATTTTTGTTATTTCTGGTCCAGGTCCATAGTTTTGTTGAAATGGGAAACCGAGCAGCCTGGCAATCTGACTTTAATTCCTAGTCCTAGGTAGTTGCTTGGGTGCACTGAGGAGTAAAAGGCCTTGCCAGTGATCATAGAAGAGATGATAGGTTTCAGAAGCAAGACTTGAACCCAGGTTTTTCAGTCTCCAATGCTCTATATCCTTTAGGCCATGCTGTTTCTCTTCATTATAGTAAATGAGTTTTTTTTCCTGAACCTTTTTCTTGAGAAGTAGTCATTGAAGATGAATCATAAATATGTATTTTAATGAACAAAAATGATTTTACTCTCTATGTGTCATTACATTCTGAAATAGTCCTTATTAAAAAAAATAGGTTGTGTGGAGATTGAAGTCCATTTTCATATTCCTGAAATCAGCACTCGTGGGAGATTCATTATATTTGCTTGTTACATATAAAGTCCATTTCTCCTTTTGATACAAGTGGGATGGAGGGCTAAATGTGGAGGAGAAAATGAAAATCCATTCCTAACTAAATGAATTTACAAATGGCTTCATTTTGAGCACAGGGTAGTGGACATGCAATTTGGTGGTGGATACGAAATGGCCTGTTTTACATAAGGCACTTCTTTGCAAGCCAAACTGAAAGTCTTCAACATTTAAGAGTTGCAGTTTTTGATTTAGTTATGATTCACCATCTGTTTCATGGAAACTGATATCAACCCTCTGCAGCTGAGGCAAGCACTCGATATAATCCCTAAGATAAAGACAGGAACATTATAGTGCTCTCTCACAGTGGGGTGAGGCAGAACAATTCCTATCTATTCAGTTCCCTAGTAACAGTTGTAGCACAGCTACATGTTATAGTGGAGAGAGAGCTGGGCCTGGACTCAGAAAGACTCATCATCTGGCCTCAGACACTTACTAGCTGTGTGACCTTTAAACTTGTTTGCCTCAGTTTCCGCATCTGCTAAACGAGTCGGAGAAGGAAATGACAAACCACTTCCAATATGATTGCCAAAAAAACCCCAGATGGAGTCACTGAGAGTCAGACAGGATGGAAAATGTCTAAATAACAACAATAACAAAATAGCAGTTGTACCTTTCTATAATCTACCACACATTAGACAACTAAAGCAGAATATGTTTCTTTTGGCTGATCATCTGTAGATTATCTTCTAGGAGTCCAAAGTCCACAGGGTCCCCTTGCCTTTTATTGAGCCCTAGCAAACAAACTAATCAATGGTCTGTATTTTACAAGGGGCAGGAAGAAGGAATGTTTGACCAGTATGATGATCTTCTTATTCTATTTATATTCTACAACTAAACTCAAATTCAAATGACTACCCTGTGGCGCTGGACCTCTATAAACTCATAAGCCCCCAGAAGTGAGCTTCCCTCAAACAGTCAGCCTGGAGGCACAGTTGGCTAAAATAAAGGCATTGTTACAAAATAATATCCCTATAAATGAGGTATATTTACCCAGGAATTTAAATATTTTTGTAGAGAATGTGGATAAAATTTATACTACTTTAGTAATAAGGGCAAGAACACTCATACTTCCTGTGCTCTGTAGATTGACAATTTCCTTTCTCATGTATATGAATATATATGTGTGTTTTATGCATATATACATATATTATTGCCTACTACATGCTGGACAATATGTTAAGCCAAGAAAGCAAAAATCTGTATTCAAAGAGCTCACAGTATAATGAGTGAGATAACATGCAAACAAGTACTTACAAACAGCATAAATTTAAAATAATCAATAGAGAGAAGGCAGAAGAATCAAGAGAGATGGGAAAAGGCTTCCTATAGAAGGGACGATTTTAGAACAGACTCAGGGGCAGCTAGGTGGCACAGTGGATAGAGCACTAGCCCTGGAGTCAGGAGTACCTGAGTTCAAATCCGCCCTCAGACACTTAACACTTACTAGCTGTGTGACCCTGGGCAAGTCACTTAACTCCAATTGCCTCACTAAAAAAAAAAAAAATAGAACAGACTCAGAGGAATCCGTGGAAGGCAAGAGGCAGAGGTAAAGATGGGGAACATTTCAGGAATGGAGTTCAGAAAACAAAAGTGCCCAGAGTTGGAAGAAGAAGGAGATGATGGAAGGAACAGCAAGGAGGTCAATGTCCCCATATCAAAAGTACGTGGTGGGGGGAGGGCCATTGTTAGGTATAAGAAGACAAGGTAGGGGTGCAAGTTATTAAGGGCTTGAAATTCCAAATAGAACATTTTAGATTTAATCCTGGAGGTGAGCCACTGGAGTTTTTTGAGTAGGAAGATTTACTGAGTGTGTGTGTGTGTGTGTGTGTGTGTGTGTGTGTGTGTGTTTGTGACATGGTCAGACATGCACTTTAGGAAGATCAGTTCCTAAAATGTGTGTAAATATATGTATTTGTCAGTAAGTATGCCACTACTAGATTGAAAACTTTTAGAAGCTAGGGACTATGACACTATGATTTATTTATCTCTTTATTTCCCCCTGCCAGAATACTAACATACAAAGTATTTCATAAGTCTTTTTTAAATAAATGGCAAATAAATGTTAGCATGGAGTCTCCTTTCTCTAGTACTGGAAAATGTTTTTCTTTTCCCTTTTTCAACATGAGTGCATTGTCTAGATAACTGAAATTTACCCTTTTATAAGTGTCCATTTTCCTTTTAATTCTATTTTTGAAAGAAATATAAAATGTGTTATACATTCATTTTGTTTCTTAAACAACGAATACATAATTGAATTTAATATTTCTGGATGGCTCAGGGCCATGATTATGAACAAAAATATTGTTCAATCTCTATTGATTGTAAATACAGGGAGTACCTCAGGATTTATTGAATTGTGGAGGGGTATTTGCCTATAAATTAAACACCCTTAAACTTATGAGCTAAAAAAAAAAAATTGAAGAAAGCTCACCAAACCAGTCTCTTCCTTTTGTTGCCAGCTTCCATTTTTCATGATTTTCAATGGACTCTGCTGCCATAATAGTTGCCTAATTTTACTTGAAATTATCTAGATCTCATGTGGAAATTAGATTCTCTTTTACAGAATAAGTATATAGAGAGAAGGGTTATTATTATGCCTTTTGGACCCTCAGAACTTAACTCAAAATCACAACTCATGTTTTTAAATGGTTGTTTGTGATTTCCAGAAGCCTGACCTACTCAGAAGATTATAAACTGTGTGTCACCCCTCTGTGCCTAGCTCAGTGTATCCTAGACATAATACTTTTGAATCTCAGTGGATTCATGGACTCACTGATCCAAGTTCTCTTTCACTAGAAGCAGTAGCCTTTTGCATTGCCACATTCATTGTCTTTTTTTAACCCTCCTATTAATACTTGAAATGCTGCGGAACCAATATTATCTCTGGGCCGTTTTAAATACAGCTTAGATAGTTAGCAGTTCAACAACTGGCTATTCATCTGTTGTCTCTTGTTCTTGCTATAGTACCAAGGTACTTCCTTTTTTCCCCTTTCTGGTCACAAATGTACTTTGATGCATCTTCCATACAACTTCTTTTTTTTTCTGTTTTGTTTTGATTTTTGTTTTTTAAGCGAGGCAATTGGGGTTAAGCGACTTGCCCAGGGTCACACAACTAGTAAGTGTTAAGTGTCTGAGGCCAGATTTGAACTCAGGGACTCCTGACTCCAGGGCCGGTGCTCTATCCACTGTGCCACCTAGCTGCCCCTTCCATACAACTTCTTGTGCAGAAGTCATCATTGCTAAAGGAAACCTAAAGACTAAGTATATCTACCATGTATCTCTCCGTTGTCTTTTGCGTCAATGGCAACTAATGAGCTTAGAAATTTTCATTGGACTAAAGTGGAATTGGAAGGGCAGCTATGAGGACTTTCCTAATCTCATTGTCCTTCATGAGAGCTATTAGACCTTCTCCCCCGAATTATCTTATAATTATGTGGTAAATATTTTATATATTTATATATGTATATGCTATCTTCCCACACAAAGTCCTTGAGCACAGAGATGAAATCGTTTTTGTCTTTCTATTCTCAGTATCTGACACATAATTGGTGTTTTTTAAATATGTATTCATTTACTAAGTGTGTGCCTTTAAAATTGTGCTGATTTCTGAATTGATTTCTTCTGTGCGTATTTATCCAGTTTCAACCATTCATTTTGACTTTATTTTCTCAACAATTATTTTCGTACTAGTTAACTGACTACACTAATGCCTTTAAAATTGTGTTGTTTCCTTAATAAATTTCTTCTGCATGCATTTACTTAGATTCAACCATTTCTTCCCTCAAAAATTATTCCCACTATTTTTTACATACTGTTTGGATATTGAAGTGTTTGAACCTAAATATGGTTGCCCCATCTACTGTCAAGTGATTGTATTTATTTATGAGTTAAAAGGAAGTTACTCATGCCGATATAAGTACTTGATTTAGAATAAGAGGACCAGTATTCAAATCCTACCTTTCACATTTACTTATGTGATCTTAGGCAAGTTGTTGAACCTTCCTGAGATTCACTTTCTTCATCTGTAAAGTAAGCAGGACATACTATTATCTCCATATATACACACACAAAAATATATAATATATGTATGTATGTATATGTGTATGTATTTATGTATGTATAAAATGTAATGATGCTGATAAACCCTCACATTTCTGTAATGCTTTTAAGGTATGCAATGTTAGATAGATAGATGATAGATGATAGATGATAGATCAATAGATAGATAGATAGGGATAGATAGATAATAGTACCTACTTCACATGGTTATTGTGAGGATCAAATGCAATAACATATAAAAAGAACATTGCATACCTTAAAAGCATTACAGAAATGCAAGGGATTATCAGCATCATTACATCATCATCATTAATCACACACACATATGTATATACATTATATATAATAACGATAGTGACCATTGATGATGATGGTGGTGGTAGTAGTAATGATGATGCTATAATGATGCTGATAATCCCTTGCATTACAGAAATGTGAGGGTTTATCAGCATCATTACATTTTATACATACATAAATACATACACATATACATACATACATATATTATATATTTTTGTGTGTGTATATATGGAGATAATAGTATTTACCTCACATGGTTATTGTGAGGATCAAATGCAATAACATATAACACATTTACAGATATTACAGAATAAGTAATCTGAGCTTTACAGAAATCTATCTGAAATTTGATAAAAATGGAAAAGAAACACAATAACAACCAGTAAGAATAAAAACATCAAAATTCATTTGCCTTGTTAAAAATATATCATGGGGCAGCTAGGTGGCGCAGTGGATAGAGCACTAGCCCTGGAGTCAGGAGTACCTGAGTTCAAATCTGGCCTCAGACACTTAATCCCAATTGCCTCACTAAATATATATATATATATATATATATATATATATATATATATATATATGTATATGTATATGTATATGTATATGTATATGTATATGTATATGTATATGTATATGTATATGTATATGTATATGTATGTATGTATGTATATGTATATGTAAATATACTAAATATATATGTATATGTAAATATACTAAATATATGTATATATATGTAAAATTTTATAGTTCATTTGCATTTTAATAATTTTCTAACTTTAAGAGTTGGGTGGGAGATAATGTAGAGAACCACCAGGCTACCGTTCAAAGGACGTTCAAAGTGGTAGGATTATAAATGGAAACAGTCAGCCCAGAACTTTCAGTTCTACCATTCAGTTGATCTCATAACTTGTTGAGCAATGTCATATCTCAAAAAATGAATACATGAATGAATAAAATAGGTATGAGATATATTTTAGTAAACATGGATATATCTCCTGTTATTTTATTTAGTGAAAAACTTGAAAAATTTCTTTTTCAGTCACCTCATGATAGTGGCAAATTTTCCTTTACAATCTCAATAATGTATAGCAATGTGGCTTACATAATTATTCAATTTTATGACATTTTCTGTAACACTTTTGAATGGCATAGGGTTTTGAAAATCCCTTGAAATTATTTTTTAACTATTTTTATAAGAAAGGCACTTATGAATCAGGTCACAATTGTGCTTTCTGTAACACTTAATGGAAAATAAACAATAAAAGAACTAGCAAATGAAAGTATAAGCATACCATAAAAATAACTCATTATTTTAATTTATTTTAATTTGTGCAACATAATATTAAGAATGTTTAATATAAAACCAGTGTTGGTTCAAGAAAGGAGGAGACATTTATAGAAGATGCAGTTGTAAATATAAGTACATAATTAAATGAAGTATGCAAAATGAGAAAATGTTAATTTAGTTAATTAAACTTTCTCTAGTTTGCTCCACTTCTCCTTCCTGCCTATTGATTACCAAGCTAATAGAGACTCATTTCTAAAGTCTCAAAAGCTCTCAGCCATATGTGCTATGAAAAAAAAAAGAAATATTTTATTCTGATTACTGACGAGTATTTTTTTATTAGACAAATGGTAGCTGATAAGTAGAATGTACAAATGTTCACTTCAGGATACATAGAATTATGAAATTATTATTTGAAAGCAATTTTAGTTGACCCATTTAAAGAAGTCTGTGGTAGGCTAGATCACCATAAAAGTTGTAGGTTTTTATTTTGGGACTAAAAAATAGTGTTAATGATACTTGTGTTCTGTCACAGCAGTATTTTTTCCCCAAAACATGGGCATCCTGAAAATTTGCTAATGTGTTGATGTTTTTATATTATTTTGTCTCCTCAATCTCTTTATCCCATGTCCCACGAGATACTTTGTATCAGGGAGTTACTCTGGGGTTATTGGAAAGAACTCTGGAGGAAGAAAAAATGAGATGAGGGATACACATGAGTATTGCTATCAGTAACTTTTCCTGTAGGGAATTTTGTGATACTTAATATTTCTTCATTCCTAAGGAGCCTGGATGTGGGTAATTGACATAGCTATCCTACTAGAGTACCAGGAAGTCTCATTGTTTCTTTTGTTGTCTGTAGATATGTTGTCTGTAACTTCAATGTAATGCTTTTAGAGCCCTTCAGGTGATTGCATTTCTTCAGAATGCCTGGGGCCATGGAGACACATGCCTCTTAATCTTGAAGTCTTGGGGCAGCTAAATGACACAGTGGATAGAGCATGGGCCCTGGAGTCAAGAGTGCCTGAGTTCAAATCTGGCCTCAGACACTTAACACTTACTAGCTGTGTGACCCTGGGCAAGTCACTTAACCCCAATTGCCTCACTAAAAAATTAAAAAAAAAAAAAAGAAAAAAATCTTGAAGTCTCACTAGTGGTTCCCATAATGATACCAAGTCACTATCCCAATATTTACAACTTCTCCACGTTGACACCTGGGCCACAGGATGGGCCATAGAAATAAATAAAAGCACTACTCTGTAACCATCACCTCTCTATTAGGACATGGGTAGCATTTTTGTTATTATTCAATAGTCGGATCTGACTATTTGTGACCTCATTTGGGGTTTTCTTGGCAAAGATATTGGAATAGTTTGTCATTATTTTCTCCATCTTCTTTTATAGATGAGAAAACTAAGGCAAACAGGATAAAGTGACTTGCCCAGGAACACACAGCTAGTAAATATCTGAGACTGGTTTTGACTCACGTATTCCAGACTGCAGGCCTGGCATGGTATCAACTGCCCTAACTAGCTGTAGGTATGTAAGTAGGATAATTTGCCTTAATCCCTCTGGAATCATTATCAGTGTTTGTACTGATCAGTTTCTAGGTTTCTCAAAGTTGACTTTACAATATTATTTTTACTGCATAAATTTTTCTCCCAGTTCTGCATATTTCACCTGTCAGTTACAAATTTTCTGATTTTTCTGAAACTATCCATTTCATTATTGCTTTTTAAAAATCTTCCTCAAAATATTTGGGAGTCTACCTGCCCAGGAAAACCCAGGAACAAAATGAACACATTTACAAAACACTTTTCACATAAATAACAGATCTAAACAAATGCAAAAATACAAATTGCTCATGGGAAGGCCATGATAATAAAAATGGCAATGCTACTTTAATTAATTTACTTATTCAGTGAATACCAATCAAACTACCAAAATTTATTTCATAGAGTTAGAAAAAATAATAATAAAAAAAAACAGCCAAGAATCTCCAGGAAATTAATGAAAAACACAAAGGAAGGTGGCGTGTCTGTACCATATTTAAAACTATTATAAAATAGAAACTATCAAAACTATTTGGCTCTGTCTAAGAAACAGAGAGGTGTATCAGTAGAATAGATTAGGCACACAAAACACAGCAGTTAATGAATATACCAATCTCCTATTTAATAAACCGAAAGACTCTAGCCTCCAGGATAAGAACTCAATATTTGACAAAACCCATAATTTCTTACACAAAACAACATTGTACACGGTACCAAAAACATTGTCAGATGATCAAGTGTGATAGATTTAACTCTTCTCAGAAATACAATTATCCAAGAAAATGCCAAAAGGCTCATGATGGACAACACTATCCACATTCAGAAAAAGAACTATGGAGTCTGAATGCAGATTGACGTGCACTTTTGTTGTTGCTTTTGTTGCTTTTTATTCTTTATTGTGTTTTTCTCTTTTTTTCTGATTCTTCTCTTACACCATGACTAATGTGGAAATATGTTTAATATGGTTGTCGTGTATAACCTACATCAGATTGCTTGCTGGCTTTGGGAAGGGGGAGGGAAAGGAAGATGGAGGAAACATTTGGAACTCAAAAAATATCATTACATGTAATTGGAAAAAATAAAATAAAATTTTCCTCTTTTTAATTTTTATACAATATTATATTTTCAGTTCTTAATTCTCTCCTTCCTGCATCCTTTTTCTAACTATAGAAAAGACAAGACAAATAAAACCCATTACAAATATAGATACATTTATAGTCATGAAAAAGAAATATCTGAATTGGCTTTACCCACTCCTTCCTCCCCCAAAAATAAAGTATTCCTTTATCTGCATACTGACTCTATCAGCTCTCTCTATGGAGATGGAATTGTGGATACTTATTGTATTAATCAAAGTTCCCAAGTCTTTTAAAGTAAATTATATTTATAATATTCTTATATATGTGTATGTATGTGTACAGAGAGGGAGATACATACCCCTATGTATATTTATATGCATGTGTATATGTATGAGTATATGTATATGTATATGTATATGTATATGTATATGTATATGTATATGTATATGTATATGTATATGTGCATACCCACCTGTGTGTGTGTATTGTTCTGGTTTTGCTCAACTTGCTCTGTATCAGTTCATAAGTCTCCCCAGATTTTTCTGAAATCATCCCCTTCATCATTTTATACAACTCAATATTATTCCACCATATTCATATACCATAACTTGATTAGCCATGCCCCTATTCATGAGCACTTTTGCAGGTTCCAATACTTTGTCTATATTGGTACTTTTCTTCTGTCTTTGATCTCTTTGGGGGTATAGAACCACTAGATGTACTTCTGGGTGAAAAGAAGTATGCATAGTTTAAGTACTATGGGGAACATAGTTGTAAATGGCTTTCCATAATGGCTGGCCAAATTCATAGATCCACTAGTAGTTCATATATGTTTGATATTAATTGTGGAGACATTTATTAATCAAAACAAATGAGAATCTGCAACTGATTGCATTCTGATATATGATTATTTTATATTTCAAAGTCCTTAACAAACCCAACTATGCTCCTTTTGGCACTACTTTCCTTGTTCCTAATCTTCATACAACTAGGCTCCTGAAATTTGCAATTTCTTCCATGGTGTTAAATTGATAAGAAATGACTTAATCCTGATGGCCTGAGGCATGAAGATTTGGAAAGCAGCCTAAAAGCATGTGGGTGGTCTTTCCAGTCTGTCATCAAATTTTCTAGGATAGATCTTTATCAATAGATCCATAGGCTTAATAGCATGGTATCTTTTTTTTTTTTATAATTTTCTTCCTCTTTTCATTATTTTCCTTCTCTTCTACCAATGTACTTGGCACAAAGTTGAGTCTCTCCATAAGTCTTCAAGTCTGATGCTAATTGAGTCATGCAAATAGGTCTTCCCATTTAAAAAAAACTCTGACCTCAATTAGATATTGTCCTTTAAGGGAAAGAGTGAAGTTTCTATAACTAAGTATTCAAAGAATTGTGTTTAGCAGAGAAAAAGATAGAAAGTCCCAAGATAACCCCTTTATTTGAGAGGAGTTAAGAGCAGAACATGGATTCTCCCCCCCGCCACACACACCCACACATTGGGAAAGAGAGGGAAAGAAGAAAGACAGACAGAAACAGGCAGAGAAAAAGAATGACAGAGACAAAGACAGAGACAACAAGAAAAAGACAAAGAAAGACAGAGGCAGACAAATAAACACAGACTGACAGGCAGAGACAGAAAGACAGAGACAGTATCAGACACAGAGACAGGATCAGAGATAGAGAAACAGTCATATAAAAACAGAGACTGATAGAAGAAAAAAGAGAGAGAGAAATAGAGATCCACAGAAACCATTTAATAAGTGTTCATTATATTTAGTTTATTCAGTGATTATTTTTCCAGATTAACAAGACAGCCCTGGATCTAATGTGACACATATACCAATGCAGAAGACAACATATAAAGGGAAAGAAAAAAGGAGTGGAAAGGATGTGCACCCAAGAGGTGGCACAGTAAGTCTAAACAGATTGGACAGTGTATTGTTGAAAGTGAAATAATGCAAAAGTAAAGATGTAAGCTTCTCATGGGCATGGTCAAGTAGGTGGAGCGGTGGATGGAAAATTGGGTTTAGGTTCAGAAAGATATTGTTCAAATACTGTCTCAAAAACTGTGTAACTTTGAGCAAGCCATTAAAGTGGATTTCCTTAGGTATCATATGGAAACAACAACAACTGTCTCGTGAGGTTGTTGTCAGGATCAAATGAGATAACACAGCTAAATGTCTACCTAAATTATTTATATAATTTTGTTTTACCTTTGTATTCTCAGTGTCTAACAAAGATACTAAACATAGTAGGTGTTTATTAATTGTATTTTGATTCACTGATAATTACTAAGGGAGTCATTTGGTATAGAGATGAGAGCTGAAGAAATGGAGCTCAATGCGATGAACAAGGGTTAGAAGGGTTATAAGAACAAGGCAGAGGAGAGAGCTTTGGGAAAAGTTTATGCAGATGGATATGGAAAAGGAAGAAGCAAAAGGAAAGAAGGCAGAGAAAGAGTGAATTGAAAAGTCATGAATGAGTTGGTCCCTGACTCAGAGAAGTTGTCATGTATTATTTTTCAAAAGTCCAAAACACCATATTTTTGAAAGCATTAAGCATTAACATTTGACTATTCATTTTCCCCATTATTCCTATCATGACTAATCTACTATCTGTTATCCTACTGTTCTTAGAAGCCCTTACATTATTTTTGTTTTGTTTTGTTTTGTTTTGTTTTGTTTTGTTTTGTTTTGTTTTAGTGAGGCAATTGGGGTTAAGTGATTTGCCCAGGGTCACACAGCTAGTAAGTGTTAAGTGTCTGAGGCTGGATTTGAACTCAGGTACTCCTGACTCCAGGGCCGGTGCTTTATCCACTGCGCCACCTAGCTGCCCAGAAGCCCTTACTTTATTATAGGTTATAATATTTGAAACAATATATAAATTAGTCAATGTGCATTTCTTAAGTCTCTAAAATATCTAAAACACTGTGCTAGATATTGGAGATACAAATTAAGAATTGAGCTAATCTTTCTTTAGTCAAGAAGTTTACATTCTAATAGGACTAGTCCTTAACCTTTTTTGTATCCTTGACTCCTTGGGCAATCAGAAAAGCCTTTTTTTTTTTTTTTTTTTGGTGGGGCAATGACGGTTAAGTGACTTGCCCAGGGTCACACAACTAATAAGTGTCAAGTGTCTGAGCCCGTATTTGAACTCAGGTCCTCATGAATGCAGGGCCAGTGCTTTATCCACTGGCCCACCTAGCTGCCCTGCCCCCGAATCTGGAAAGCCTATAAACCCCTTCTAAGAATGTTTTTTTTTTAATTTATAAAGAGAAATACGTAGGATTGCAAAAGAAACTAATTTCATGGAAAAATTATCAAAATATATTCTTAATAATACATGGGCCCTAGGGTAAGACCCCTTTTACATATAGGGAATCAACAACTGGGACAATCAAAAGAGATATCTTTGAGCTTATCCTAAAGAAGAGCTGGATTTTGAAGAGGCAGAGATGAGGTGTAGAACACTGCATTTTCAAAAACAGAAAGAAAGAAAGAAAGAAAGAAAGAAAGAAAGAAAGAAAGAAAGAAAGAAAGAAAGAAAGAAAGAAAGAAAGAAAGAAAGAAAGAAAGAAAGAAAGAAAGAAAGAAAGAAGGGAGGGAGGGAGGGAGGGAAGGAAGAAAGAAAGAAAGAAAGAAAGAAAGAAAGAAAGAAAGAAAGAAAGAAAGAAAGAAAGAAAGGAAGGAAGGAAGGAAGGAAGGAAGGAAGGAAGGAAGGAAGGAAGGAAGGAAGGAAGGAAGGAAGGAAGGAAGAAAGAAAGAAAGAAAGAAAGAAAGGAAGAAAGGAAGAGAAAAAAGAAAAGAAGGAAAAAGAAACAAGGAAATTTCCAGGCTGAAGGAAATTGAAGATTAAAATGCACATTTTAATATTACTAATTAATTAATTAAATATTACTCAATTACTTATCTGTCATTTATCATTAGGAGAAAAAAAGTTTCCATATTCAGTATGAAACAATGTGATAAAAAGAATGATTGCATAGTGTACTCATTTTTCCCTTATGCTGCTTTGCGGTAGATGTTTACCATTCAATATGCCAATATGCCAACCAGCTGCCCTCTTTCCACCTGTCAATTTATATTGCCCACTCAAAATGATTTATCCTTTCGAGCACATATCAATAAGTGTAAACTCTTTCAATGTGAGGAAGGTCTTAGTTTAAGAAAATTTTTGCTCAAACAGACTGAGCCTCTCACTTTGATAGCTGTTTTGTAAAAACGAAAGAGGCTTGAGGGGAGATAGTTGAATAATGTTTTATTCTGTCATAGGGGTAGCAGAGATGATGTACTTTGTGAAAAGCCCTTATTTACAGCTGCGCATCTATTCCTCACTTACATCTTTTCAGTCCAAAGGCCTGCATGCTTTATTTGCATAATTGAATACTATATTCATTTAGAAATTACTCTCCAAAGCCTCCTCTCTCTCTCTCCATTTCACATTTATATAAATGGTTACTTCTGGGCACACTACTTTTCAAAGCCGATGTGTATGTTTTGCTAAACTGCATTTGGGGTGGTTCATTGATCTTTTTAATGAACGACTAAATATTTCTTATGAGGAAAAAATAGTGTCTTATTACACTGTACAGAGACTTTCTTTTAAACCTTCCTACTCTGTTACTATACATTTTAATAAAACTTTTATTAGGCTTTCTGATGAGAAACACAGCAGGAGATGTTGCCTTCATTAGAAAATTTAATAGTCTTAAGGGACTTGAGAATGTTAGATTCCTGTTTTCAGATCCATTACATTTTTTGTTATATTTGGCTAGTGGGAGTTTAGTAGAAGGGAAATCATCTTATATTATCTTGTACATAATAATCCACTTTTTATGTGATGCTCTTTACACCATCTGATCTTGTAGACTTTATATAGTATGCAATAATTTTTTGGTGATATGGAATTTATTAAGTTCCTATCCTGGGGTAAGTGGGTATAATGCACATACATTTATAATAGAATATTTTATCTAGATTTCATTCTTCTGATGACATTTTCATTTTTATGCTGCAGTGGATGCAAATTTGAATTTGTTGCAGTTTATTATTTCCTTAATCTGATTTTGGCTTCTAGGGTTTTTTTTTAAAGGTTTCTTAGGCAATACACTTTAATATGCATAAAAATATTCACTCTATGTCTAGAAACTAGCTAAGGAAATGATTCTTATGTAAATGAATTCTTTAAAATTCTAAATAGCATCTGCAGACAAATGGAGGAAAAATGACAGGGAATTAACACTTTAGAGAAGGTTTATTTCCAATATGATAATTCTATTGAAATAGTTTATTTTCTTCCCAATCTTAAAGGCACAATGAGAAGGATGACTCACTGTACAGGAAATGAAATTTACTTAGCATATGTCTATGTATGTTTTAGTGTGTTTATTTCTATATGATTTGTTCTATATGGCTTCTGAGTTCCAGGAGTAAATAGTTATTTCTTATTTTTATTGTGATATCTAAGAGGATGATTAATTAGGTTGCTTTCCACTGGAAATTCACTTTTCAGAATCTCCAGTTGTTGTGATCTGTTTTGAGACTCATTTTTTTTCTGATGCTGGACCAGCAGGGCCCTCTTACTCCTCATGTAATATTTTCTTCCATTTCTGTCACATCTTGGAATTACTTTCTAAGCCAAATGGAAGGTCAGTGGGAGCTCAGATGCATGATAGAGTCAGAGAGGGGAAGAGAAACAAAACTGTTTTGTAATCACTCTGAATCAGAAGGCTATGAAGCCCCCTTATGAGAATCCCTTGGTTCTAGATAATGAACTAGGGATGAAATTTAAATGGAAAACTTCCCAAGGCTACTTGTCTGTACTTTTTCAGGACTCTGCCCATATCTATATTCCTCACATCCATTTCCTGTATTGTGTATGACTCTATGTTAAATTTATGTATATTTAAGAGAGTTCTGTCTTCATTGAAAAATATCCCAACTGTTATCTCGTACAGATGATATCACTATTCTAGGATCCCCACTCTTCCTTATTTGCTTCTTACTTAGTTTACTCAGAAGAATAATGACCAAATGATGAGACATATTGTCTCATGAAACAGTGAAAAATGATTGGGTATGAAATTAATCTGCAGAGTTTTAGTCTGATATGTAGCTCTCAGAAAACCACAATGATATTTATAGACGCACCTGAAAGGAAGAAAATAAATCCATATAAGACAGTAGAAAACAATCAGTAACTACTCATTGATCCTCATACCTACTTCCTCATATCTAGGCAGTATTTATGAGAATGGATGATTCACACATTGAGGATGCCCTTGAGGAAGATATGAGGAACAAATAGGCAGGCTTTCCAAGACAATTTTCATAGTGAACTACATTTTATATCATCCCATGATTCTCTAAAAAAGTGAAGAATTCATGACCTAGTTGAGATGATTGTGGTTTTTTTTCCAAAGACACTTCAAGAACAAAAGGATCTTTTCACCTACTATAATGAAATAAAACCTAAAGAGCTCTCATTCAACAAATTATTAAATATATATATTATATATATATGTTAAGTTCAAACAAATTTTCTTGATATATACAAAAGTAGAGAGTATTTTTAACAATGCTTTGAACATTCATCTTGATGGAAGATTTCCTGAGGTCTGTTGAACATTTTATGCAAATAGTCCAAATGGAGGACATTTTCATCTCATGGAGGATGATGAGATGCACTAGTTGTTCATGTTTGTAGGTGGCATTGTGTTAATTATATCATCTTGAAATATGACAAGATTCCCTTCATGAAATCCATGATTATTTAAAAGAGATAGACATTGCAATTCATGTAGAAAAGTAGATGAAGAATATATGCAATTTAGTTTATAACATGCATTCATTTGGGTGTCTAATTGAGTTAGTCCAAAATCATATATGTTTTACATAAGTACTACAGTTGGTTAATGAAGAAGGCCTGAAGTTGAAGAGAAAGATGAAAACAAGCTAAATATTATTCTCAAAGCTGAGTATTTTCAACTGTCCTGTCATTCTTTTAAGATGAAACCTAATCTTTTAAATTAAAACTAGTATCCTCCAGGGATGCTATATGGCTTTGTATACTACAATCTCTGAAAAATCAAAATTTTGAGTATTCCAAAGAAGAATGGAAAGCCCCATAGTGGGGATGAATTGGATATTTGTTGTTGTTGTTGTTCAGTTATGTCCAACTCTTTGTGACTCCATTTCATGTTCGATTAGCAAAGATACTGAAGTGGCTTGCCATTCAGTTCTACAGATCATTTTACAGATGAGGAAACTGAGGCAAACAAGATTAGGTGACTTGACCAAGGTCATATGGCTAATAAATTTCTGAAGCTAAATTTGAATTTAGGTTTTCCTGACTCTAGGCCTGGTTCTCTATCAATTATTCCACCTGGCTGATTACACATACACACAGAGAGAGACATGCACATGTGTCTATGTGAATGTGCATGCATATATGTATATATTCACAGAAGAATTGGCATACATCATCAAGAAGATATTAAACCAGAAAAAACACAAAGCGGTCATATATAGACAGGACAAATAATAGACAACCTGAGTATTCATCTAGGAAAATATCTGGTGGAGTCTGTAATGATTTTGGTAGATCTTCTATGGAGGATTTGTTTGAAGGACATAAATAGGAATAACACTAGATGAGAAGGTATGGATAAATTGTTATCTAAAGCAGTGAGGAACAAAAAATTGCTCACATTGATGATCTCATCAATTCCTCAAAATGTGGAAGATTCTAATGTCTTACACTTTGATTGGTGGACTCTTCCATTTGATAAGGAACTAACAGTATTTTTGAATAACGATGCCCTTTAATTTCATAAAGTCAAATGAGTAATTTGTTTTGCTTTGTTTTCTTTTCTTTTCTTTTTACCAGTAAAGACAGTAGATGTTCTGATGATTTTTTATCATTACAGTATTAGTTACTTATCAGAATTTGTATAATTTTACACTCATTTTTTAATCTGTTAGTATGAACTAAGGAGAGCACCACATATATGTATACTTTAGCAAATTTTCTTCATTTTTCAAGTTGTAGATATATCTAGTTTGGAAAGATGGTAAAGGTCCCCAAATTCTCTTAATCTGACCCAATTAGCATTTATTATATGCAAGACATTGTACTAGATATTGGGAATATAAAAATAAAATGAAACATAGTCCTTGCCCTCAAAAGAGCTTACATTCTATTGACCCTTTGAATACTATTTTGATGAAAGCATTTCTATCAAGGAATGCAAGAACTAGTAAGTAACATTACTTTTATTCCAAAGGTTTTTATTTAGGACTTTAGGACTGAGAGCTGGAAGAGACCTTCAAGGTAATTCAATTCCCTTCTTTTGCAGAGAAGGAGACCTAGGCCTGGAAGGATTAAGACCATTTTTCATTGAAGTGACTTGGGCAGTGCAGTTGCAGGAATTCTATTTGAATAACTCCTAATTATGATAGCTAATTTTCTTTAGCTTTATATATTGCTTTCAACTATATTAAAATGTCATGTAGATAATGTGTTATTATCCTATCCTCCTTTTTTCTTTATTTGTTTAAACAGATGAGGAAACTGAGCCTCAAAAAAATTATTGTGACTTTTCATACTGACATGGTTAAGAAATTCTGGCAGCAGGACTCAAACACTGGTCTATTGCTTCTCTAAAGCTACTGTTGTTTCTGTCATGTCAAGGAAAGTTGGGGATTAGTTTAGGGAGGCAGTACTGCACAGTAGAAACATAACTGTATTTGCAATCAGTGGATGGGGCCTTGAATCCCACCTCTGCCAGTTAATTGCATAACCTTAGAAAATCACTGAAATCTTGTGGGTCTCAGTTTCCTCCTCTGTAAAATGACAAGAGTTTGACTAGATGTTGCCTTCCAGCTCTAAATTTAGTAACTAGCAAAGACTTCGGAAAAGCAAGGAAGATTTTTTTTTTTGCTAATTCTCACAAGATTGAGCCTTACAATAGAGCCAAGTCAATGAAAAATTAAAGTACACAATTCAATTTTTCTGAAGACCTTGATAATTATATTTTTTGTGTGAAAGATTAAGCAGAAAGCTTATTGAAAACAACAGGCAAAGGCATTGTGCACTTCTAAATGAAAAGACATTAAAGACCATTTCTTCTTTAGATTCCCAATTACAATAGCATGCAATGGTTGCTATTAATATTTTCTTTCATCCTAAGAACTTCATTCTCCACATCCATTAACTCATTCCTGTACAAGAAGTTCTTGGATACAGCATTCTATTGTCTCTATTTTATAGTTAAGAAACTGGAATACATAGACTCATGGAATTTTAAAGTTATAAAGGGACCCTTAAAACATCTATTTTGCATCTAGCATGATGTGAATCAGAAAAATGAAGCCTTAGTTACACAGCTGGTTACTGAAAGAACTGGACCTAGAAGCCAGGTGTCTTGACCACTACTATCATATTCTTTCACTAAGACTATAGGCAATGAGGAAATACAAGTGCTTTTTGTGATTTTAAATCCCTGGAAAGATATTTTGTTCTGAATGAGGTCTCCATTTTCCTCTTTTATTCCACCACTGAGTTTAGAACTCTTTTCTATCCCCATTTTGGTATTCATTCCAATGTAGTTTCATATCACCTATTTAACTTATTTCTATCACCTGTCTTTCTATTTTCTATGTCTCTATTTTATCTATCTGTGTAACTATGTAGCTTAAAAGTCAGAAAGAGATTGTTAGGTCCATGTGTAATAGGTAGGGTAGATACAATGTCATAATTAATTACATATTACAATATCATTAATATTTGAAAATTTCTGGAAAATATAAAAGTGATTCCAGATTGAGATTTAATTCCAGGGATCAAAAAGGAGAGGAGAAGACAGTTTACAAATTATAGGCCAGTAAGCTTGATCTTGATAACAGGGAAACTAAGAGAAAGAATTATTACATAGATTGTTGACAATTATCTAGGGGGCAAAGACACAATTACAAAAAGCTTCATCAAAGACAGGAAATGCTAAACTAACCTTGTTTCCATTTTGGGGCAGAATCACTAAACAAGCCAATGAGGAAAGCTCTGTATGTATAATTTACATGTGTTTTATCAAAGCTTTTAATAAAATATTAAAATATCTCATTTTATTCTTATGAAGAAAATACAAAGACATGGATTACAAAATAATAATTAGATGAATTCAGACCTGGCTAAGTACCTAGACTCAAAATGTAGTTGTTAACGTTTTGATGTCAACATGGCAGGAGGTCTCTAGACTGCCCACAGAGATTCAATACTCTTTAACAATTCTGTCTTTAAGTTGGATAAAGGCATAGATGTTAAGTTTATCAAATTTGGAGAGATCACAAAGCTAAGAAGGATACCTAATGCAATGGCTTCTAGAGATAAGATCTAAAAGGATGTTGAAAGGCTTGAGAGAACTTGGCTGAATCTAGTGTTATAGAATTTAATAGAGATAAATATTGTAATACGTTGTTTTTTTTTAATTGGCTTTATCCATCCAAGATGGGGGAGGAATGTTTAAATAATTGTTGTTAGAAAAAAAATTATAAAAATGATCTGGGAGTTAGAGTGGACTACAAGCTCAATACGAATCAGCAGTTTGATGCCGTTCCTCCCCCCCCACCCCGCTCCCCTCCCCCCGCCCCCCCCATAAAGGGTAATGTTACCTTGGGCTACCTGAAGAGAAATATTTCTAAGGAAGTTATAAGGCTGCTCTTCTCAGTCCAGGTCAGACTTTATCTGTAGTATTACATTCAGTTCTGGGCAGCCCATTTCAAGTAGGACATTAATAAGATGAAGAATGTCAAGGGGAGAGCAGTAGAATGAACAGGTTTTCTTGATTTATTTCATGTCATGTGAAAATGTATTGAAGGAAATAGATTTAGTCTTGTTAAGACTTGAAGAAGACATGGGGTACATTATGGCTGTTTTAAAGTCTTAGAATGAATATCATGAAGAAGAAGGATTCCACTTGTGCCTCCAGAGGACAGAACCAGGAGTAATGGGTAGAAGTTGCAAAAATACAGCTCAGGACAAACAAAACTTTGTCACATTTTAGAGCTCTCCTACAGTGAGTTGAGTTACCTTGAGGTGTTGGGTATTCCCAGTCCTTGGTGAATTTAAGATCAGCTTGACTGGTCACTTATCTATTATATATGTAGTATCATACATACATACACACATATTCACATGTGTGTGTATATATGCTGGTGTGTGCATATACATGTATGTATCTACTAATGCATACACATATCTATGTTTATATATACACATATGCACAATATACATATACACATATATACATACATGTATATACACATACACACAGCTAGGCAGCACATTGCATAGAACACCAGACCTGGATTATGGAGGATTCTTCATGAGTTCCAATCTGGACTCAGACATTTATTAGATGTTTGATACTGGGCAAATCAATTCAAAACATTTTCCTCAGTTTCCAAATCTGCAACATATGCTGGAGAAGGAAATGTCAAACCCCTGCTATATCTTTGCCAAGAAAACCACAAATGAGGTCACAAAGTATAGTACACAACTTAAACAATTGAATAATAAAAGATATACTTTTAAGTTTCATCTGCATTATTAACACTTTCTCCATCACTTTAATTCTCTAAAATCATCAAGACAACAAATAAAATCCTTATTTGTAACATCTGCTAATTTCCAAGGTGTAAGTGCTCAGAATGAAAATTTTAAAAATTACTCTGGAGAGCCAGTATGAGCTGCCTCTAGCATCTCTCAGTAAGGTATGAAAAAATTCCCTCTGCCAATTCTAATAAGCCAACATCCTACAAAATTTACACTTGCAGAGGGCAGCCTGAGCCACTGAAGTAGGAAATGACTGTTCTATGGTCATACAGCCAGCCATGTGACAAGCAGGTCTTGAAGCCCTTCCAGTTCTTTGTCAACTTTGTCAGCCTGCTTCTCTAATAATAATGTTCTATAATAGTATATCCAATCCTCCTGAAGGCAGTATTAGCTTTTTTGTATGAGGTAATTGGGGTTAATTGACTTACCCAGGGTCACACAGCTAGTAAGTGTCAAGTGTCTGAGGTTGGATTTGAACTCAGGTACTCCTGACTCCCGGGCAAGTGCTCCATCCACTGCACCACCTAGCTGCCCCTAATATTACTTTTGAAAGGCAGAGGACACACATAGGCACACACACGTAGACCCAGAATTGACTATGAACAAATAGGATGTTGAAAAACCTGTGTTATTCTCCACAATCCTGTGACAGTATTAGCAAAAGCCTGGCTTCCTTTTCCTTGGCACAGAACTGAATTTTGACTTCTCAGATATTTGAGTCAGCATCTCCACCTATAACTATTAAAATTACTCTATTTTATGACTTACTTGCAACTTTGTCTATTAATTAGAGCATGACTTAGAATCAACAAATAACCTTTTTGCCTCATTCAGTAATTGAAAAGTCTCTTACTTCCTTTCTCTTTAGTCTTCTTTTTAATAATGATCCTCTGTGATTCTACCTACTTTTGTCCTGTAGACAAAAATTGTCTCCTAGACAGAAACTGAAATAGTGTGCAATCTCATTGTGTGTCTGTCTATTTATTTTGCAATTTTAGATTAACATAGATCTCATTCTTTCCTCCCAAAATATAACTACATAAAGTGGAACTTTAACAGAAAATATTCATGAAATGGCTCTGTCGCATGTAAATATTATACGTATTTCAATTATGGTGACCGAATATATCTCCCCTTTTCTCTGGACAAACCCACATGTATTAATTAGGGAAAAGGCAGAAATGAATGGATTTTTATTGGGGTTTAATAAAACAGTAGGCATGGAGAAATAAGGTAGGATCAAAGGCGTATTAACATAAATAAAACAATCAAATTCAAAGATTTCAGTTTAAGATGTCAAATAAAACTTTTAGGCACAGTTTCTGAAAGTTGTTAGACAACGGGATATGATTTTATGGGAAATAATCCATCTTTTCTCCCTTCCCCTTCAACAAGCTAATGTATAATATAATTTCAGACACCTGGCAATTTCCTTGTATCTTTGCCTACTAGCTTTCTTGTTTCTTTCATTAGCACCTGGTTGGAGCTGAATCCCCCATTGGGAAACACCTGTCCAATGTTAACAAGGTGTTAATTGTAGAGACAATGGAAAGTGGAGTCAGAAAATGAACTGGTGGATTTTTTAAAACAAAATTAAAATAATTCCAGAATGAGAAATAAAAAGGCACAAGAGACCTTTTTTTCCTCCTCCCCAATCACAGAAATGTAGACTATTCATTCTATTGTTCTCTTTTATTCTGAGTGGTGGATAGAAGGGAAGGAAACATTTTGAGCCTTTGACAGGGACATCTTTTAAAAAATATCTTTAATTTATAGAATAAAACAAACATTTCCATTACAGTATAATAAAAAAAAAAACATGATTGCACATGGAAATGCAAATCTACTGTGCACACCTTGCTATTCCTTTCAGATATACAACAAAATTATCATTTACATTTCTTTGTTTTTTCCCTTTCCTCCAACACAGCTACCATTAGACACACAGAAATATATGTGTATAATTATTGTATACATCTATTTATCAGTTCTTTCTCTGGATGTAAATAATATCTTTCTTTATATGTACTTTATAGTTAATTTGACTATTTATAATAGTTAAAATAACATTTTTTCAGTCATTCTTAAAACAATATTGCAGTTACTGTATACAATGTTATCTTGGTTCTGCTCACTTCACTGTCTTATTTCATGCAAGTCTTTCCATGTTATTCTAAAATAATTGAACTCATCATTTCTTATAGCACAGTGGTATTCCATCACAATCATATATCACAACTTGCTTGGCCATTCCCCAATCTATGAGCATCCCTGCAATTTCCAGTTCTTTGCCATCACAGAGAGAGCTTCTATAAACATTTTAGAACATGTAGGTTCTCTTCCTTTTTCCTTAAAATCTTCAGAAATAGACCAATTAGTGGTATAGCTGGGTCAAAGATTATGGGTAGTTTAATACCTCTTAGGGCATAATTCCAGATTGCCTTCAAAAATAGTTGTATCAGTTACTCCTCTGTCCTTGTCTAACCATTTTACACTGAAGTGATATGAGACTGGGAGTCAGATTGGAAGATGACAAAAATAACTCTCCCTCTTCCCTTCCTAGAATTTTCACCTTTCTTTGAGTATAGCTCACAAGCTGATTTCTAAGGGGAAATCATTCCTGATCCCCCAGTTGCTAGTGCTTCCTTCTGCCTTAAATTGTCTTGTAATTATGCATCTGTATGAGTACTGTATATGTCAGTAGAACATAAACCCCTGAGAGCTGGGACTTCTTATTTTGGTCTTTTTAATCCCTCAGTCTAGCATAATAATTGATATATTGCAGGGAGTTATTAAATATCGTGGAAATGGAATTTTCAATTAATGTGTAAACTTTTTTAAATTTAGACATCTCAAAGAGGTTGAACCAATTATCAGGAGTAACCCTGATTCTAAGATGATAAGTTCCAGTGTCCCTTCATTGAAACCTTGTAGGAACTTATGCAGAATGAAATGACAAGAAAAATGAGAACAATTTATATAATCACATCTCTGTAATAACAATTTAAAAAATATTAATAACTATGATAAACACAATGGCCAACCATAATTCCAGATGACTGAAGATGAAACATGCTACCCACGTTCTTACAGAGAATTGTTGGTCTCATTATATAGGTTTCAACATATGCTGTTTGGGGATGTGGCCAGTGGGAGAATTAGTTTTGTTTGATTCTACATTCATTATAAGAGATTTGTTTTTCTTACTTCTTTTCAAATAGAGGATTGGTGGTAGGAAGGAAAGAAAATTAATTTTTGTTCATTAAAAAATAATTTTTAAAATGCCTCTTCCCAGGAATCCAAATTTCAGGACTCAATAGATTCTGAATCTCTATTATGCAGCCAACAACAGGAGAGTGGGCCAAAGAAAATAAAGTCATTTCTTACCTATTGAGCTTTTCCAAATCCAACTTCCCATGGGAAAAAAAGAAAACTTCTGAAAGGAAGTATAACTTTTACCAATTATGATTTTCTAAGGATTATTAACACTTCTTAAAAGAGTTTTGATTAAGTTCATACTATCATGTTTTCCTATTCTATATTCCTTTGCCCTCAATACTGTGAATTCTATTATAGGCATGGATTATTCACATGGATTTCCAAGTCCTTATGGTATGCTCTCTCCATTCAGTCAATTAGCACACATTCATTAAGTGACTGCAGTGGAGCAGGTACAATGTTAAAAACATGGGATAAAGAATGTAAAAAATTAAACAGTCTGTGCCCTCTGTGAGGACATATTTTGCCTACTGTGTATGTTAGCTTACATACCCTACCATTTTTTTTTTTTTTTTTGCAGGGCAATGAGGGTTAAGTGACTTGCCCAGGTTCACACAGCTAGTGTCAAGTGTCTGAGGCTGGATTTGAACTCAGGTCCTCCTGAATCCAGGGCCAGTGCTTTATCGACTGTGCCACCTAGCTGCCCCTTACCCTAACATTTTTTAAAAGAGAGGAACTATTCAATAGAATGCTTAGAAAACTAATTATGTGACTAATATTGTTTCAGTTCTTGATGAAAGGATAGTACAGTGAGAAGTTGACAAAGAGGGAAATGATAAGCAGATATTTGGGCAAAGTGTAGGATGTTTTGATGGCAGTCTGTTTGGCTGAAAAGCAGCCCCAAACGTTTAATGGTGACAGCTTTGAGGGCAGGGGGTGAGTGGTAGTTTCCCTTTTCAGGCAATGAGAAGGATTTGAAGATGATCAGGACTGTTGGCAAGGTGGAAAACACTGCTCTTCATCTACAGCTTGCAGTGAGGTTGGAGCGCTGGTAAAACGTGTGTTAAGGGAAGGGTGAAGGAGCTGATTCTTCTGACCTCTGACCCCAGCCCTCCTTTAGGCGGGGACAACTGGGCACTACTTCTGGGCTTGATAATTTAATTTGATATTAGTTGCAGTTTTGGCTGACTCAGTTTTCTCATAAATATTTTCAGTTGATGTAGAAATGTGCATTTCATATGTCCATTCATTCACAGTATGATTGTGCAAAGCTAGGGTAGTTTTAGCCATACAAAAGCTCAGAAACTGGGGTCTGGGGGGACAGCTAGGTGGTGCAGTGGATAAAGCACTGGCCTTGTATTCAGGAGGACCTGAGTTCAAATCCAGCCTCAGACACTTGACACTTACTAGCTGTGTGACCCTGGGCAAGTCACTTAACCCTCATTGCCCCCCCCCCCAAAAAGTTCAGTTTGGGGCAGCTAGGTGGCACAGTGGATAGAGCACTGGCTCTGGATTCAGGAGGACCTGAGTTCAAATCCGGCCTCAGACACTTAACACTTACTAGCTGTGTGACCCTGGGCAAGTCACTTAACCCCAGTTGCCTCACTAAAAAAAAAAAAAAAGAAACTGGGGTCTGAAGTCTCTCTCTTTCCCTCTCTCTCATGTTTATATGTATACATATGCATTGAAATATCAATATATGTAGATATCCACACATATATTTAGTGGTACAATGGATACAGTGTTGGGTCTAGAGTCTTTTGTTCCCAGATGAAACACAAACTTCCTGGAGTGGGGAGAGAAAGGAATGAGAAGCTGATCTCTGGGTCCCCTCAAGAAATCCATTATTAATAATTATTTTCTCACAATAAGAAAATGGCAAACCACTCCAATATCTTTGCCAATAAAACCTCAATGGCATCACAAAGGGTCAGCTATGACTCAACCACAACAACAGCAACAACACGTGCGCACACACACACACACTTTGACAAATGTATGTACATATGGCTAAACTTACCTTTTCCCCATTTTTTTCTTTTTTAGCCTTCACCAACAATATACAAATGGTAAAGCAAAGCTGATAGGATAAAATGGCCACATCTTAGAACAACTCAGATGTTTCACATTTGTATATTCCATTTTTTTTCCATCAAATTTTGGGGAAGTGTGTTTTATTATCTGTTCACTGGACCAAAGTAGCTCATTATAATTAGTTTAATGTAATGCAATTTCTTGACATTATTGTCATAAAATGATAGACATAGGACTAGAAGGCACATTAGATAGGATCAGTTCCAATTCCTCATTTTACAGATGAGTAAACTAAAAGCCAGGAAGGTGACTTGACTAAGATCAACATTAAGCATTAGATATAGGATTTGAAAAGATGTCTTCAGACACCTAAGCTGGCATTCTTGCCACTGAAACACACTACCTCCTTAGGGACATGTATGTGGTTTTCCTAATTCCACTTTCTTAACCCTGAATTGCCAATTTGCTATTGAAAAGAACAGTTTGAAGCTGGAAAAATACTTCTGGGAAAGGAACAACACATTCTTATAAAGTTGGCAGGCTCATACTGCATGTTGGAGGGGTATAGTGTTTGAAGTGGTTACTACATTATCACCATTATTGAGTTCTTCCCACTGTCTCTTATTTCCTTGAGATGAATAGAGGTCTCTGCACAGTCTACTCCACCAATGCCCTTGGACATGACATGCAGAAGGAACACAGGCACTTCATCTGAGACCATTCGGAATCTCTGCTTGGCAGTCCACAAAGCTCTCCTCACCACCTGTTCTGGGATTCTCAGAGCAGAAGTTGGAGAGAAAAGAAAAGGCTGATCTCTCTGGTGATTGCTTCCCAATGCTATGAAGCTTTCAAAAATGTCTGAGCAAAAATGAGCCCATATTGATCTTGTTCTGTGGGAATGCTAAACTTGCAAGGAACAGAAAATCTCATTAAGGCTCTACCAGCTGCCCTTTACTGCTATTGTTATTTTTAAATGCCTTTTACATGGGAGTTTTCTTTTAAATTAAATGGCCTCGAGTATGGAGGGGTCAATGCAGCTATCTGTGATTTACTTTTGGTAAATAAAAATGATTGTAAGACAGCAAAAAGAACCTCCCAGTTCCATAGAGAATAGTAGGGAAGAATCTTTAATTTGTACAAAGGCACTGGAAAAATCTATATGACATAAGCCATATATCTGCACCACTTCTCGTGTTCTCATTAATGTAATCTATTTTTGCTACTTAATAAAGCATTATTTAAAAGCTCCAGCATATTTGAAATTAAAACTAAAGGCTTAATAAATCTTAGAGATAGAAGTTCACCTATAAAATGGAGTCTAATGAACATAAATATTAAGTTTCTTATAGCCTAAGTTAAAGGGGAAAAATCAGAGATACAATAAATTAATTGTTTCATGGTTGCCAATTTCCAAACTTAACCTTAGATTCCTGTACATGATCCTTAGTTCTTCAAGTATCACACACTTTTTTTCAATGTTTTATTTAATTAAGGGCATCTGTATGTCAGTTTTCTTTATTAGGGTTAGTCTAAAGACAAAGTCTTACTCATTTGGGTTTTGATCCCACAGGAGGATGTTGAAACTTTGATAGGTGACTTTGCTCTTGAGACTGGAACCTGTGAGAAAATAATGAAATTTGGCAGATACTCAAAGGCCCACCTGGAGATTAATCTAAATGGATTTGATTAAGTGAGTGATTGACTTTGCTGATTAGCCTACTTCAAGTTAATTAGATTTCACCCACACCTGGCTAGCCCTTAAGACGGTATTGTTCTTAGACGCTAAGGACTTTGAACTCAACTGGAGACCACCTTCAAGTCTGGTGAACCAATGGGCATGGATGATGCTAAGCAATCCAGCTTGAATCAGTGTGCAAGGACTGCCTATGCTCTGGACCTATAAAAAGCTTCCACGCTCAGTTAGCTAGGGGGTTCATGTTTGAAGAAGGCTTGTGGCAGAAGACTTGAAGAAGAACCAGACCAGGTTGGAACTCTAGGCTTGATAGGCCTTTTCTTAACTCCACATGTTCTTTTTTTTTCTAATACCTAGTATGCTTTAATAAATTATCTTGAGTACATTGTTAGAGATAATAATTTCAATGAGATGCCTCTTAAAAATTAAGAAAAAGTTAAAAAAACATGCAACCCTTAGATCTTGAAATATTTAATCAGAATTAATCTTGAGACGTAAACTTTATTCAAGATCTAACAAGGGTGGATTGGATCATCACAGACTTAGAACTATAGGGTCTCAAAGGTTATCCAACCCAACCCTTCTTTTTTAACTGAGGTAATTCAGACACTGAGATAAATGACTTGCCCAAGGCACCACAGGTAGTAAAGTGACTATTTCTTGAGCCTAGATGTCTTTGATGTCAAATCTCAGACTTTCTATTTTACCAGTGCCATTACTGTTCCAATATCCTTCCCCTTCATAACATTTAAAAAGTTAAATATTGTTTTCTGAATATAGACTTTAAATTAGCATCATATGGCTACAGCAGTGACTAATCTGGCCCCAATATGTAAGGCCAGTCATATTACCAGAGAACCAGGGTTCTCTGGTACCCTTGAGGAATAGGGGTGAACTAGCTAAACTCTTTGCCATTTGTTCTAGCTCCCAGAAATCATGTTCCCCAAATCAAAGGAGGATCCTTTGCACCCCAATTCTGTTTGAATGCTTAAAAGTTAGATTAACTTTTACCAAGGAATTTACTTCAAAGTTATGATAATAAATATACAGACATACTTACCAACACATAGCATATAACCAGCATCACTCCAACTGGTACCACCAGCATTTCTGAGGAAGGGAAAAAGGATTCTCTTCATAGCCTAGCTCATTTCCTTTATTCTTTATCAGTTCCTACTATCTTAGTTCCAATTCCAAAGCCCAATTTGGGTTCAAGTTCTAGGCATGCTGGCTTCTCCAGGATTCCCTATTGTGTGGGCTACTACAGTATCCTACAGGAAATCTTTCCTCTAACATCACCATGGTTCATATTCCTGGTAGGAATTCTTCTATGTGAACCTAGAAATGAAAAAAATGACAATAAAACATACCCACTAGCCTGATTTTTAGAGTGACATGGTAAAAAGAATGAAAAGGGGAAGGAAGCCCTTCCCTTACCCAGTTAGTTGAGGGCAGCTACCATGTGGATAAATGTTTTTGCTTACCCTTTCTGGAAAACACTGTGAGGAAGAACTCCTAAGAAAAAGAGAGATACTGTCCCATTCTGGACGTTTTAAAGATTCAGCCTGGTCTGGCTTTCCATCTTCCACTCACTGTGAAAGGGAACATAGATTGTTTTCTCTCAGAAGTAGGGTGATTTCAAGTTAGGTGATCTGGATTTGTGCAGCAAAGTTTACAGTATACTGCCATTTAGTCTTAATAACAATTTACATTTATAGAGCTCCTTAACACTTACAGAATACTACCTATCCTCATGATGATCTTTTGAAATAATCAATGTAGTGATTATTGTGTTGATTGTATAGATAAGGGAACTGAGGCTCAGAAAAGTGAGAGGTTTTGCTCAGTATTAAAATGCAAGTAAACTTCTGAACCAAAACTCAAACCCAGGTTTTCTAACCCTAAGAACAGTGTTCTTACCATTAGGTTACATTGTTTCTCTAATTTCAAATTTATTGTAGGTGAAATAGGGAATGGAATGGTTTAAGAAGCCTGACATAGTATCAAATATTTTTTTTTCCTGAGGCAACTGGGGTTAAGTGACTTGCCCAGGGTCACATAGCCAGTAAGTGTTAAGTGTCTGGGGCCAGATTTGAACTCAGGTCCTCCTGAATCCAGGGCCGGTGCTCTATCCACTGTGCCACCTAGCTGCCCCGTATCAAATAATTAATAAGGAATATATGACAAAACAGCAAACATTTATTTTCTGCCTACTATGTGCACAGCATTATATCAGGACTCTAAAAACAAGTCAGTTCTTGTACATTAGAATGAGATATACCATGAAGATAGATCAATAGATCAGTAGATCAATAGATAGATAAACAAATTTTAAATGTACCTTGAGGAGGGAGTACTGACAATTTTGTGGGGATTCAGGAAGACTTGGTTGTAGAGATAGAATTTGAGTTGAGCCGTTAGAGAAGTAAGTTTCTTAGAGAGAGTGGTGAGGCAAATATGAACTCTAGGCTTAGTGGATTATCCATGCAACTGCAGAGAAAAATAGAATCTCAAGTGGGCCTGAAACATAGATTTTTTTTTTAAGTGGACTACAGCATTTAGTGTAGTCTTGGAGTATTTGGAGCAGAGATGGCCTCATGGCTCATATACTGCTTAAGTTGGGGGGAAGAGCCTGGCAAATACAGAGGAGGCCAGTGGCCTGATCTCAAACTTCCTGTTCTACTCAGACAAAGAGATTAGTTCCAAGAAGAATGATGACTCCATGCTCTGCAGGAAAAAGATGTGGGAAGTTCCTCACTACCAATGAAAGATAATGGTTATAGGACAGTCTTATGCCTTTTTTTTCCTATGTCTTCCTTCTCTCATGCTCAGCACAGTGTTGTCAAGCCGTTTTAGTTGTGTTCAACTCTTCAAGATCTCATTTTTAAAAAAATCAAGGATACTTGAGTGGTTCATAATTTCCTCCTTTAGATGAGGAGCTTAGGCAAACAGGGTTAAAAGACTTACCCAGGGTCACACAACTAGTAAGTGTCTCCGTCCAGAATTGAATTCATGAAGATGATTCTTTCTAACTTTAGGCTGGCTTTCTATTCACTTCACAACCTAGTTGGCCCATTGTGCTATGTAGTAGTAATAAATAAGACTGGAAATATAGCCAGATTATTGAGAGCATTGATTGAGGAAATTTTAACTTGATATGGTAGATAATAGGGAGCCAATGTAGACTTTTGAACAGTCTAATGACTTTACAGAAGTATTATTTGAAGATTATTATGCCAGCAATGTGAATGGTGGACTAAAAGAGGGAGACACTATAGGTATGTCTTGGTCTCCTTATTCCATAAAAATTAGCTCAAGCTTAATGATATATACAGCCAGATAAGCCATTCATAATACAATCTTTGTCAGCCTCCCAAAAGGCTTACTTTAATTCATATCCCCATAGCTTCAAGGTATAGTATATACCTTGACTTAACACCTTGTCATCAAAATTATCACCCTACTAAGAGTGATATTACGAAATTCATATTTTGGTTAATATCTTGCCATTTAAATTCAGTGATGTTCATGTTGACATCAAGAGGTATTTCAAGTTTTTTTTTTCTAGGAAAAGAAACAACAACAATTAAACAAAGCAAAATATATAAAAATATTTAAGTTCTCCAATTGGTTGTTTCTTCAAGGGGAACAATAACGTCATGGGGTGATGTCTTGATGCATGTGTGAATTGCATTTCAGTGAAGCAAATTTACACAAAGTCATCAGCTTCACTCTTCCAGAGTCATCAAAGTCCCATGGAAAGACAAAAGTCACAACAACTGGAAATAACCCTGGAATGCAGTGGATGACCTTCTGGCATCTTTGATGTCTGACCCAGTTCTAAGTGCTTCATAGTGCCTGCTTCAGCTGTTTTCATGGCCATTGGAACAAATTGTTCTCATCTACCCATTCCTCTGGGGCATGTCTTCAAGTGCCTGTGGTATATATCACCATAACACACAGATGGTTTGAAGCTCATCACTTACTCTCAACCTAGTTTAATACACCTTTCAAGACAGTTTACTGGAGTGTGGCTACTGTGCCTGATATAGCTTCTTGGAGCCACAGGTGAGAAATGAGTGCCAGGTAGACACCAGTGATGGATGAGCAGCCCTGAAAAGGAGCCTAGCAAACACCTCACACTAGAGGTGTTATTAGTTCTTCTCGAACACCCCCCTCCCCAGCCCCTCAATCCAACTGTCTCTAATTGGTAAGTTTGGTATAGGCACACAAGACTGGAAAAACTACTAGTCTTTCCTCTCCTCTTTGCATAAGGATCCTGAGAGATTTTCTATTCTCACTCAAGTCAAATAAATAAGTGGGGAGGCACAGCCATTCTTAAATGTTTTGCAAATGAGAATCACTTTTTGCAGTATATTATGAGAAACAAAAATTTGAAGTAGGCTTAATAAGACAGCAAAGAACAGACAGTATTTACTCATAAAATAAATCTAGTGCTTAAAGGCCCTAGAACAAATGTATGAAGAAACAACATTTTGAAAAATTAATGAAATTTTCCATGGAGATTTATCATCACTGCTAATTTAAACAACAGGTCAAGTCTCATGGGAGAGTTCCTCAAAGAAAAAAAATGCCATTGAATTCTTGTGTGAGGGTTAGTTATCCTTTGGGAAAACAGATGCAAGAGAATAAAGAATTATGATGACTAGTATTCTAATATACTTTTAAAGATCAGGAATCAAAGAATAGGAGTTGGAAGGCATCTCAGATGTTAAGTAGGGCTTTGTACTATCTGTACAAGAATCTCTTCTCCACCATTACTAAGAAATGGTCATCTAGCCTCCATTAGGAAGCCTCTAGTATGTACAACCCTCTATATCCTAAGACAGTTTTCTTCACTTTTGAACAGCTCTCATTGTTTAGAAGTCATGCAGTGGGGCAGCTAGATGGCTCAGTGGATAGAGCACCGGCCTTGGAGTCAGGAGTACCTGAGTTCAAATCTGGGCTCAGACACTTAACACTTACTAGCTGTGTGACCCTGGGCAAGTCACTTAACCCCAATTGCCTCACTAAAAAAAAAAAAAAAAAGAAGTCATGCAGTGCATCAAAATTAAATTTGTCAGCTCCTTTTTTTGTCCTCTGGGGAGATAGAGCATGTGTCTAGGGCTTCTTCTGTGTTAGGCTTTCAAATATTTGAGGACATTTAGCATGTATTCCTGTGTTTTTTCTTCTCAGACCTTGGGGTGCTAGATGTACAGGGATATTATAGGCAAGATTATCTAGAAAGCCATTATAATATTCTGAGGAAGAAAACATGATGAACTGAGCTAGAATGGTTTCCAGTGGGTTGAAAAGGAGGGTACCCATGTAAGAGTTATTTTGGAGTTAATGATGGCATGTTTTATTAATGTATGGGATTCATACCATTTCCTCCATTTTCCACTTTTCACTATTTCCTATTAATCATATAAATATAGGCAGCTACATTGTCCACTGGATAGAGCTCTAGGCCTAGAGTCAGAAAGTCCTGAGTGCAAATCTGGCCTCAGTCATGTATTACCTGTGTGACCCTGGGCAAGTCACTTAACCAATGTTTGCCTTAATTCACTAGAGAAAAAAATGGTAAACCATTCACTCCAGCATCCTAGAAAAGAAAACCCCATGGACAGTATGGGCCTATAATTATTTGCATGTTGTCTGCCCCATTAGGTTTTTGGCTGGGGGGGGGGGGCAGGGCAATGAGGGTTAAGTGACTTGCCCAGAGTCACTTAGTGTAGAAATATTTTTAAATGACTAGCCTAATTTTGGGGGCTGAAGCTGACTGGAGGACTAAACTGGGGACTGTTGACTATTTGGCTATCTGACTTTGTTAATTTAATGTGGGCCGCTGATAAAGTTCCACCACACTGCTCCCAAACTGATAGACTAAAGATTAAGAAGCCTCTAACTAAATAATCAAAGCAGAGTTTATTTATGAGATACTATTTCAAATTAGGAATACAGGGAAATAAAATGTACAACCTGACTGCTTTCCTGCGTTCTCTTTCCACTGTGTCTCTTTCCCACCTGCTGGCTTGGAACTTCTTGAATACAATAAGGGCCTTAGCAGCCTCCGGCCTCAGGGCAAGTTACACTTTCCCTGGTTTGGATTAAGGCCTGTAACCTTGTCAGCCCGGTCTCTCCTTTTCCGAACCGAACTCTCCTCTGTCCTTGTCCGGGCTCCCCTCTAGTCAGCTTCTCTCCTAGTCCATCTTTCTCTAGTCTGTCCCCCTCCTTTTTTTTCCTCGTCCGTCTTCCTCTAGTCTCCTTCCTCTAGTCTGTCCCGGCTCCTTCTTTTCTAGTCCATCTTCCTCTAGTCTCCTTCCTCCTCTAGTCAGCCAAACCCTCCTTAATCTTGTCTCTCTATCTAGTCCCTCCTCCTAGTCAGCTTCCCTTACTCTAGTCACCCTTCCTCCGTTCCCCCTCTAGTCTGTCTCTGAGTCTCCCTTCCTTTTTCTAGCTAACTCCCAGGTCTATATATATATATATATATATATATATATATATATATATACACCTTTTCTTCTCTCCACTCAAATCTCAGGGCTTCCTTCACCCCCACAGACCAAGCTAATCTGCTAGCCAGGGCTGCGGCTGGTGGGGGGCGGGTGCGCTCCAAGTTTCATGTGCCTCAGCACAGGCTGTCCAGATCCTTCATATAGCTCTGCTCAGGTCGGAGCTGGGGGCTTCCCCCCCCCCCAAGCTGTCTGACCTGGCATCTTGTATAGCCCACGGGGCTTTTACACTTAGCTGAAGCTGAGGAGGAGGGGGAGAGACCCTGAGGGCCTAAGGCTTTCTAATCTCAGCCTAAAGGTAGGGTCCCCAAATCAAAATAAATTTCCACACAAGTAAGTGTCAAGTGTTTGAGGCTAGATTTGAACTCAGGTCCTCCCGAATCCAGGGCTGGTGCTTTATCCATGGTGCCGCCTAGCTGCCCCCACCCCCATTAGATTTTAAACTCATTGAGGTCAGGGACTGTCTTTTGCCTGTTTTTCTATCCCCAGAACTTAGCATATTGCCTCACACATAGTAGGTACTGTTTTTTCCTTTGTGTGTCCCTTGCACTTAGAAGGCATTTAATAAATTCTGGTTGGTTTGCCTAGGGGGTGAGGGAATGATGATTACAAGGTTATGAATTCAGACTGCTTTGATTGATGAAATAGCATAGTTCCATCCTTTATTGATAAGGAGATATTTTCAGTGTTGATAGAAAGAGAAAAGGAATTGAGATAAGTCACTATTGTGGTGAAGAAAATAGTGAAATATGTCATGGTTATAACATATCCATATATAATCTATTTATGATACTTTGGTAATAACATAATAGCAGAAATTTAGTTACAGGAGACTGAGAATTTGGAATTTTTAGATTGTAATGTAAGCGGATTTACAAACAAGATTATTTTTTTAAAGGCATATTGACTGCATTGATTTTCATAGGGGTGTACTCAGTTCTTTCTAATGGAGCTTTCATTACAATTTACAGGGAAGCCTGGAATTTCATTTGAAATACCTCAGGGCATGTTTTCCTTATTGAGGGTGACAGAAGTTAAAGGTGGAATATGTCACCATTAACCTTGAGACTATTGGGTTTTATTGTTTGGTGTTTCAACCATTTGTTATTTAAATGTGTCTGTGTGGTTACAGCACTTAGAAACATCTAGTAGAGACTCCTTGAAACCCTAAAAGCTTCCAGGATTCTTTAGAGGAAAGAGGAAGGCATTGTACTTATGTCTTTTAGATTTAACATTCAACACACACACACACACACACACACAAACACCCCAGAATTGAATTTTTAAAAATATCTCCACCAGATCCTGTATCACAATTTAATAGAAAGAAAATTGAATTTGAAATTAAATAGGATTGGCTATTTACTTTCTATGTGATCTTGATCAATCCCTTTGAGGCCCTAAGCCTTTTTTTTTCCTTTTCATAAAACTAGAGAAGGAGGGGGCAGCTAGGTGGCACAGTGGATAAAGCACTGGCCCTGAATTCAGGAGTACCTGAGTTCAAATTCAGCCTCAGACACTTGACACTAGCTGTGTGACCCTGGGCAAGTCACTTAACCTGCAGTGCCCTGCCAAAAAAAAAAATAGAGAAGGAATATAACTGACCCAATTGGAGGGAATGTTGGATTTAGAAGAAAGAAGTCTTGAGTTCAAATCCTACCTCAGATACTAGCTATGGAGCTTTGGGGAAATCACTTTAATCTCTTTCAGCCTCAGTTTCCTCAACAGTAAAGCAGCATATTGATAGAATTTATCTCACAGAATTGTTGTGAGGTTCTATTGAAATAGCATATATAAAACGATTACGAAACATGCTCAAGTAGTCAGAATCATATTCTAGAAATTTGTTAGCCAAAATAACATAATAATGTTGTATTTTACTGTTATTGGAGTTGCTGCTGTGAGTTATCTACATGTTCATTCATCCTTTTTTAGATGCTGAGATGTGTTAACCCTTACTTTTGTAAAAAAACTAATAACAACTTAATATAATCTGAAAAATTATAACTGTGGGCTATATGAAAAATTATATCTATATGAAAAAGTATAAGTTTTGAAAAATTATAATTGCTCTGTAAGTCCCATCAGCGGTTGCCATTCCAATGTAAAAGTATTTTAACTAACTGGGGATAATCTGTGGATGTTTGACTGGCTGGCTATCTGATTGCTATTAATTTACAAAGCCAATCTGTTAGGGCCTTTTAAAAAATCTCTCCACATTGCTCTGCTCCCAAATTGATAAGCAAAATATTAAGAAGCCTCTTAATTAAATAATCAAAGCAAAGTTTATTTATGAGATACAATTTAAACATAAGAATACAGGGAAATATAATGTACAACCTGACTGCTTTCCGGCGCGTCTCTTTCCACCCGCCACACCTGGAACTTTTTAGCCTCCTCCTGTGTACCAAAGGACCTTCTTCTAGTGTTCTCCTCACTGTAAAGCCCCCTTGCTCTGTACTCTTGTCAACCCTCTGAAAAGTCTCTTACTGTTGCATCCTCTTTCTTAGCTTTTTCTCCATCTCCTTTCTTGCTTTCTTAGTGTCCTTGTAGCAGCCCCCTTTCTGTCCATTCCTCCCTTACTGTCTTCTTTGTTTGTTTGTTTTTGTTTTTTGCAAGGCAATGAGGGTTAAGCGATTTGCCCAGGGTCACACAGCTAGTAAGTGTCAAGGGTCTGAGGCTGCATTTGAACTCAGGTCCTCCTAAATCCAGGGCCAGTGCTTTATCCACTACACCACCTAGCTGATCCCCCCTTACTGTCTCCTTAATCTTCTGGCCTCCCTCTTCACTGTCTTCTTCCCTGTATATATGTTCCTTCTCTCCCCTCAAACCTCGGGCTCCCTGCGCCCCCACACATGCCAAGCTAATCCTCTGACCGCACGAGGGCTGTGCCCCATGCTGCACCCCTGGGACCTCCACATGAGCCTGGAAGGACAAGCCTGGGATCTCTGGGGTAGATCCCCCCCAGGGCAGAGGTAACTGGGCCTTTTTCCCCCAGCTATCTGTCTTGGCATCCTATAAAGCCCACAGGGCTTTTTTGGCAGACCTAAAGCAGAGGGGGAGGGGCACCAGCCCCTCTTACACAGAAAAAAAACCCTGAGGGCCTAAGACTTTTTAATCTCAGCCCAAAGGCAGGGTCCCCAAATCAAAATAAATTCCAAATGTGAGATAAAAAGATAAATATTAGATCATAAATCTCCCCTACTTAACCTTTCCCTTAATTTATCTCCCAGACTAGTAAATGGAAGAAGCTTCTGGTTTTCTAGATAGAGCCTTTATTGTATGGTAGTCACAAGGTGATGTTGATTAGAAGGATAGGAAAGTAGAAATACAATACAAATCGTCTTAAGTCTAGGCTTAGTCTATATTCTGTATAAAACTCACCAAAAACCCAAGGCCACTTTTGGGGAGAGAGACTGAGTCAAGCGCGTGCTGTTAACCGAGAGCCGAGCCGAGTCAAACTCCCGTCCGCGTCTGTGTGCAGTCCCACCAGGAGACCCGCGGAGCAGCAAAAAGCCCCACTTCCGTTCTCTCCACCCCGGAAGTTGAGTGCGTAGCAGGCAGTCTGACGTGCACAGCAGGCGGAGTGTTGGTCTCCTCCCCAAAAGGGTGGTCCTTCAAAAACTGGAGTCTTTCAGTTATCCTAACCGACTGTTAAAAAACTTTCATATTTTTTTTACCACATTTCCCCGCTTTGCTTCCTCAGGGAAACGTACCGTTTCTTGAGGAAACAAAGCGGGGAACTGTAACGATTGGAATAACGCCACCTGCTGGAGACTTACTGTAGAAGAGTTCCGCCCATGAAGTGAAGGTCTTTGAGGGCAAGACCAGGAGTCTTTTCTTTGGCGTCAGGAAGTGACGCAGGCTAGTGGGAGGAGGAGGGAAGAGACTAGCGCTCAGTCTCACACGCTCTTTCCTTTGGACTCTGGTGGAGAGTGGAGCTAGAAATATGCTCTCCCTTTAATAGATAGAGGAATCTAGGCCTTTCTCTCTCTCTTTACCAAATTCTTATTCTCCTTAATAAATGCTTAAAAGTCTAACTCTTGCTAAAGCTTATAATTTATTGGCAACCAATCATTAGATATTTTAGACAGTTTAGCTAGAATTTTAGCCCTTAACACCACGCTTTCTTAGTGTTCTCTCTGTCTCTGTCTCTGTCTCTGTCTCTCTCTTTCTCATCTTACTTACCAATGGTATTCACTTTTTGCATGCTCTTGGGTTCAAGTACTCTTTAGCAAAACTCAACTCAAGCTTCATTCAATTCTTCTCAAGGATGGCTCGCTAAAACTAGTCTTAATTACCTACTCTGTGGGTTATTTTGGGGGGTGCCTTTTTATCACAGGCATATGGACAAAGCATTTCCTTTTGAAAGAGAATCTTTTATGCTGGTCCTATTTTTTTTTTATTTTACTAGCTGTGTGACCCTGGGCAAGTCACTTTTCACTTAACCCCAATTGCCTCACCAAAAAAACCCAAAAAGTATTTTAAAGGTGATTTCTTCCTTATTTTTGCCATGCTTCTGCTGCTCTATCTGAAATAAAAAGTCTGATAGAAAGATTGTAAGTTATTTTTTGTATTAGCCAGTGATTTGGTGGCAAGGTTTTTGTTTGTTTTGTTTTTTGTAACTATTGACTTTCTATTCATCTAGAACATCTAAGTAGATTTTTTTTGTGGGTTGGGGGAGACAATATAAAGACATACATCAAGAGTTTTGATATAGATATTGTTGTTAAATACATGAATAGAATAATACATTTTTTCTTACATTTGTAAATACCAAAAAAAATTATTTCAGCAAGATTCGAAATAAACAGAAAATGGAGTAGCATCACATCACTACCATTTCTATTATTTTCAAGAGTTATTGTTCATCACATTTTAGGTGGCCCAATTTCTCTATTTTTCTCAGAATTTGGATGTTTAAATTTGTCACTCCGTTATAAAGTTGAAGAAAGTATTTGGCCTGTGAATCCGGAATTTTGTCTTCCAATTTAGACAATTCACTTGATAATTTTAGACTACAGTTTTCTCTTCTATGTAATGATGTATTACAACTAGATAATCCCTCAGCTTCATTCCAGCTACAAATTGATATAATCAGAATAGGCTTCTTATCACCTAAAACTTGTTAATAGTAGTAGTTTTGATGTAGGAGGCAAAAAACGGGTTAACAGAAAAACTTAAGGCCCAAGCTCTAATTCAGATATAAGCTCTAAGAGGGATTCAGACCCCAGTTAATGGATAATTTACAGGTTAGGATGCTAAGTTCTCTTACCCACATGAATCAGTACCCCTAATGGGAACAGAGGGAGGCAGGCCATGAACACCTTAAATAAAATGATAGACTATAGAAATTCAGACTAGAAATAAATGATAAATGAAGATATTTTGAAACTAGTCATGAGAAACAAAGAGACATGCATAGAAAAGGCCAAATTGGTCCCCAGATTCAATTTATGATGTGTAAATCCCCAAAACACACCTTCACTGAAAAAGGTACCTGCCTCAGGTGTTGGTTTAGGACCTCCGGAACTCCAAATTAGGATAAGCCCTGCCCTGTACCTCCCAAAGGTGGAGATTATTATAATGAGTAGGACAAGCCCTACCTTGTACCTCCCTAAGGTGGAGATTATTATAATGAGACTGATAATCAATTTATCCACGCTATAAATCTAACTGTCTTTTCTTTCACTATTCTGAGAGATACCTTTCCACTATTCTGGTCCTCTCCCTGTGTTCACTCACAGTATTGAAATACAACTTGGGAAACTGAGTCACTGAGTCTTGTAATTCTTTTGGGATGACTCACGATCGATTTGACCCTAATTCCATCCCATATCAGTTTTACTACATATTTGGTTTTATACAAATTTATGCAGATTTTATAAACTAACAAATTTTCTATATTAGGGGAGTGCAGATAAAAAATGGAATATCTTATAATGATAGAGTGTATTGCTCCCCTATTGATGAAGCTTCAATGGTACTCTATCACCTTTAGGATGATAACAACAACAACAACACCAACAATAATAATTTTATATATATATATATATAATTTTAAAGCCTTTCTAATCTGGCTCCAACTTCTATTTCCAGACTAATTTGACCTTATATTTATTCCCCTTGCATTCTATGAATAAAAATTGATTGGTTGCTGTTTCCCTATATACAACATTACATATCTCATGCTTTTCTACAAGATATACTCCATTCCTAGAATGTATTCTTTTCTTTCTTGCAGGTCTTGGAATCCATAGCACCCTTCAAGATATAATTCAAATGTGACCTTCCATGGGAGACCTTTTCTGGTCTCCTTAGTTTGTAATTTTGCCTGTAAAAATAACTTCATAATTTTTATATACATTTTATACACACATGTATTGTATGTGTGTGTATATATATACATTCACACTCACATATATAAAAGTTATATATACATATACACAAAGAATAGTGAATATGTATATATAATTATAATGTATACATTATGTATGTATATATAATGTATACATTATATATATACACACACATACACTTTTATAAACTCAATCCTTATCTTTACATATTGTTTCTAAGGAATTGAATATAATTTCCTTGAGGGCAAGGACTCCATTTTTTCTCGTATTGGATATAATGCACTAGTCTCAAAAGAACAATGTTTTGGGTTCAAATGTACCTCTGATCGATACTGATTTTGTGACCATGAGTAATTTCACCTTTCAATGTCCCAGGCATTCTAAGACTTTCAGTTGCAGAGAAGACACCAGTCTGAATATGTAGATATGATTTAATATTAATTAATAACAAATTCTTACTGGCAAAATGGGTGCAATAACCATTATTATTTAAATAGTCATTAATATATAAGTGAAAATAATTTGAGAAAACACAGTTTAGCACCAATAATTAAAAAACACAGGTCTCTTGGAGAAGCTGGAAGTTGAACTGGGTATGAAAAGAAGCCATGGATTCTAAGAATTGAAGGTTGAGAGGGAGAAGATTATAGGAGTCAGAGTCAGTGTATGCAAAGGGGAAAAAATGGGAGAGGGATTATTCTTCATAAGGAACAGCAACTAGGCCAATATGTCAGATAGAGAGCATATCTGAGGCAAATAGAGTGCAATAATATTGGGATAATAAGAAGGAAACAGCTTATGAGAGTTTTAAAAGAAAAAAATGTCTGAAAACATGTAATAAATACAAAAATGCCAAATGCTATATTTTTTCACTTTATCATCATGAATATTTATTCAGTCTCACTGTATGAGAATAAATTGAGGAAAATGATAAGGACCCAACACTTGACCTTTAAAAGTTTCTTCTTTCAATATCCATATATGTAAATTGGAAAATTCTATTGTTTTTTGAAGTGCTTCTCTTGTAAATGTACATTTTTTTAATCTCTGGAAATTAACTTGCCCCCCTCTACTCCTGTCAACAAGTAACATTTAATAATTTTGTAAAACTGAGAAATATATTTTTCTCTTTCTAACTATAACTACATTTTTAAGATATAGAAGGAATATTTTAATTTAATTTAATTTCCAATTTACATTTTCCCCCAAAATTTTGAGTTTCAAATTCTTTCTCTCCCTCCCCCCTTTCATTGATAAGACAAGCAATTTGAAAAAGGTTATACATGTGTAGTCATGAAAATATGTTTTCAAATGAATATTTGATATGCTTGAATAAAATCAGAAAACATCACAAATGATCTGGTGACCTATTTTTTTTTTTATATCTAAATTCAACTGTAGTTGCATCTGTGGTTAGCCCCATATGAAAATGTTGCTATATGTGTGTTTTGTAAATGTTTTTCTAAACGATTTAGGCCAGGAGGTTATCACACAGAGACATTGAGACTAAATGGAAAAGAATGCATCCCTGTTGAGTGGTGAGCCTAGATGAAGCCCAGCTGCAGCACCAGAAGATATCCTGTGAATTTCCCTGTCCTTTCTCAGCTGATAACACACGCAGGCTTCCAGTCTCAAACAAACATTTTGACAAATTAACCAAAATATCCAGTGGAGCCCAAGCCAGAATTACAGGCATCTTTTTTGATGTAGAACTGTTTGCAAATCATTTGTCCTGATTCAAAGCCCACACTCTTCCCTTTGATGGTTTGATTACCCCTTCCCTGTTGTTTCCCTCCAAGCGTTTTTTTTTTCTTTTCACTTTCCAACTTTGATTTTTATTCTGTAGTCTTAACTGTGGGTATTTCCCCCATTTATATTCATCTCAGGTTCATGTTGACAGGCTTATCTCTGAATACCTCATATAAAGTCTTAGATGTTCATGTGAAACATGATAAAATCTTTTGTTCATTGAAGAGACATTCTTTTGGCACATCAGTTAATCAAAAAAACCCACCTATTTTTATTAAGCCTTTTTACAATGTTCTAGGCCTGTGTTAGGTGCTGGGTATACAAGTTCAAAATATGAAATAATTCTGAATCATTATAGCTTTTGCTCTAAGGTAAGATATAGGCATACACACATCTAATATTATTATATAATATTATTGATATAAACACACAAACATAACCTAAATATTAAAAACGTAACACATAGAAATGGATACATAGTGTTAAATACAAAATAGTTTTAGAGAACATTAGCAATCGTTAGATTAACAAAGGCTTCATTTCAGAATATAGTACTTGAGCGATATCTTAGAGGAAGAGAGAGGGCCTCTAGGAGGCAGAGATAAGGAAGCAGTACATTCCAGCAATTGGCATGGCACAGAGATAGGAGAGTAATAGTACTGTATGCAAGGAACCAGACAAAGGCAGTCTGGGTGGATCACAGGGTGAATGCAAGAAGGGCAGTAACAGACAATGAGGCTTAAAAGATAGGTTGTGGGCAGATTGGGTTGGGTTGAAAATGTGGACAGCTACCATCCATATCTATAACAAATTAACATCTGCAATCAATGTCAGAAAATTAGTTGTTACATTTATTTAAAAAAGGCTTTTGTTTAAATCATGACTAAGTCCTATGCTTCCCTTTAAAAACAAATTAGAAGTTTCCCCAAGGTACATGTTAAAAAAAAAAAAGGAAAAAAAATTTTTTTCACTTTGATTTTTTAAAACTTTGTGTTCTAAATTTTCTTCCTCTCTCCCTCCTCAACCCTCCCCATGCAATCAAGCAATTCAATAAAAGTCATACATGTGCAGTTATGCAGAGCATCTTTACATTACTCACGTCTATGCTTCCCTTTCTTAGAAAATAAAGAATATTCCATAAAAGTCCTGCTTCTGATATATATTAACTGCGCAACCCTGAGCAAGCCATTTTATCCTTTGTGTTTCAAGCAAATCTGAGATTGTACATTGCAGAGAAGTTGTCAACCTGTACCAGTGCAGGACGACCCTCACCAGGTTCTCCTTGCACTAAAGAAATCACCATATTAGTCTCCATGTCTATTAAAATGATAAAAAAAAAATTATTGTTGGGAATGGGGACATGGGTTTTATTTTCCTATTCTTATCCCGGGCTCAAGAATCTTCCATGGGTTCCTATTGCTTCTAGGATAAACCTCAAGCTCCTCTGTCTGGAATATAAAATGCTTTTCAAATTGAAAAAAAATAGATTTTCACATTACTTATCCTTGGTGTAAGTTATATTCTGGACAATCTTACCTATTTACTCTATTCCCTTTCGAGACATTTCATCTTTTTTCTACAGGCCTTTGCACAAGCAATCCTTCATGCCTTGAATGGAATACCTTCTCATCTCTCCCTCGTGGAACCCTTAGCTCCCTATAAGACCATGCTTTGTTCATCTCTGCAATTATTTGTGCTCCTACTCTCCAAATATGCCTTCACATATCAGCAAAAAGTTGAACATTCAGGAAGCATTCCCTATTTTGTCCTGTCTGTTTTTTTGTTTCTCTTTTTCCAATAACTCTTTCCAAGTAACGCCACTAACCATGAGCATCATGCAGGTTCTATTCTGAGCCCTCTTCTGTTTTCCCTCTACAGTATTGGATTTGAGGATCTCATCAGTTCCCTGGTTTCAATTATCATCTCTATGCAGATGGCTTTTGGATCTACTTGTCCATCCTGATCTCTAGTTTGGTATTGCCAACTGCATATTGGACATCTCCAACTAGAAATAGTGTAGACATCTCAAATTCAGTATGTCAGAAACTGAACTCATTGTCTTTCTCCTCATCTTTTTTCCTCTTCCTAACTTTCTTATTATTAGCAAGCACATCACGATCTTCCCAGTGACTCAGGCTCATAATCTAGATGCCACCCTTTAATTCTTTCTCTCTCCCTCCCTCTCTCTCCCTGTCTCCCTCTCACTCTGTCCCATCTGTCTTTCTTTCTTTTTTCTCTGTCTTGCTCTCATTTTCTCTCTGTCTCTGTCTGTCTCTCACTCTCTTTCACTCTCTCCCAAACACACACACACAAACAAACACATACACACACACTCACACACACACAAATTGCTGGTCAAATCCTGTTATTTCCACCTTTATAACATCTTTTGTATAACCCCCCTTCTCTGCTCTCACACTACTACCACCCTTTCTCAGGTCCTCATCACCTCATGCCAGGATTGATGGCTCATCTCATTGCTTCATGTCTCTTTTCACTCAAATCCATCCTTCTCTAGTTAGTTATAAAATAGATCCTTCAAAAAGGCAGGTCTGACCTTTACACTTCAGTATTCAATAAACTCCTGGGACTCTTTTTCACTTCTAGAATCAAACATAAAACCCCATGTTTGGTTTTCAAAGCCCTTTGTAACAAGGCCCCTTCTAACCTTACCTGCCTATTACCTTGCTCTCCTCAACATACCCTGCAATCCAGGGCTGGCGGCCTCCTTTTTGTTCCTTGCACACAATAATCCCTCACCTAGCTCTGGGTAATTTTGCTGTTTCTTCTCCATGCCTGGAACATTCATCTTCCTCATCTCTGACTCCTAGTAGTTTCCTTCAATTCTCAGGTAAAGTCAATCATTTGCAAGAAGCTTTTCCCAGTTCCCCTCAATCTTAGGGCCTTTCCTCTGAGACTGCCCCCAATTTATGCTATTTAAATCTTGTTTGTACATATTTGCACATTGTCTATCCCTTAGACTGTGAAGTCCTTGAGAATAGAGATTATTTTTGGTTGAGTTTTCTTATGTTTCACCTCCTATTGCATTATATTGCATCCTGTTGTGTTGTACTGTAGTATGAAGCTATATATGTTATGTTGTGTTATGATGTAAACTTATATATGTTAGGTTTTATTATTTTGGTTTGTGATATGACGTGATATTATTATGCTTGCTATATTGTTATGTTGTGTTGTGATATGATTATGATGTGAACTTAATTCAGTTGTTTTGTTTAGTGTTATGTTGTGTTGTGATATGATGCTATGCTATGCTGTGTTGTGCTGTGCTGTGCTATGTTATGTTATGTTATGAGCTATCTGTTACCAGCGCTTAGTGGTGCTTAGCACATAGTAGCTTCTTAATAAATGATAATTGGCTAACTCCCTATGTGGGAGTGGTAAGGCCTCTCATCTAATTCTAAGGGAGTATCCATGATAGAGAGTTCTGAGGGACAAATTAGGCAGGTAAAATGAAAGTTGATAGAAGGATTTGAGTTTTCATTGGAAGGGTTTGATATCTCAAAGAGAGTTAATGTACATTCCACTTTGTGGTTAGGGAAGTAACTTTTGACTTGCTTAGGTAAACGTGTTCCTTCTCTGAAATTGCATGTCAAGTTTCAGGCTAATTTTTTATGACTTTATTTAAATGGAATTTAAGTCGACCTTGGTGTCTCAAATCATCTCTAATAGAGAAATTGTTAGCAAAACAGAGGCAGTAATTGATGTTGCTTGGACACAGGTGTATGTTCCTTGATGCAATTTTGCTAATGTGTTTCTGACCAAGTTTATGTCAATTGAACACAGATAGGTAGATTCACATTTTCCCATTTATTCCCAAGATTAGTTCAGAGGGATTGCCTAGAGGTTGCTTAAAATGTAATTCGAATCCAGAAATAATAAAACTAATATTGACTTCAAGTAGGACTTTTCCTTTGTCTCTATAACAATCTAACACATTTATATCTGTTGTTACAGATTACAGTTGTTAACATGTAAATGTTGTCGCAGATTTTGTTGTCAGTGTTGCCAGTTCATAAATAGAGCTGTGACTATTATGTAAGTGAGCTAGATTTATTCCATTCTCCCCACAACCCTTAGGAATAACTGATGGAGTGCACAATCTGTATTTTCTTTGCACATCATTCATAACATATGCACAGGGTGGTCCAAAAGTCTTAGTGCAGTTTGAAGTTTCTTTATAAAAAATTCTCAGTGCTGTTTGAAGCTTTGAAACACTGAACTACCCTCAGACTTCTGAAGAAAAAAACAACTCCTTTTAAAATAGAAATAGTCTTCAACTTATTCAACAATTTGTTTCATAAATTGTTTCATGACTTGGATTTTCAGAAAGTTAAACACATTTTCCCATGAAAATAATACTAAATAAGGCAGTTGAATTCCACCTGGGCCAACCCCTCAAAGCTATTTAGCCCATATTGTAGTTAAAAAATAGGACTATAGGATATTTGTAATATTAATCCTATGGGAAAATATGCTCTGGGTACCACTTGAAAATTTCAGAAATTTCAGAAATGCAATCTTTCCTTGCCTTATGAACAGAGGTGAGGACTTTCTTTCACCCAAACTCAGCCAGATGGAATGGGGGACATGTCAATTGCAGTGGCAATGGTAGTTATCCTCTTGGAATTTTGATAGATAGAGTCCTATTCCCCTGCAATAAAAGCCACAAAAATGCATGGTTCTCACCACAGAACCTACTGTCCCTTCCAGCAGAATCATACCTCTGAACCAAAGCCAAGTAGGGTGGAACGATCTGGAGTTAGAAGTCCTAACCAAAAAATCATGCAAATGCCTTGTCAAAGAAGACCTGATATTTTATTGGGATATGTGTGTGCAGTTGGGGTACAGGCAGGGAACATGGAATCAAATAATTTGAGATCTGGAAAGTGGTCTTAGCCACTATTTAGGTTAACTTATAATTGAAAAGGTAGAAGCACTATAATATGACCAAGTAATCCTTCATTGGGAGAGAATCCACCACTTCCCAAAGAAGCCCCAGTATACATTTGGACAACTCCTGTTTTTAGGAATTTGTCATTATTGTTGCTAATGTTATTGTTGTTGTTTTTGTTGTTGTTGTTGTTTTGTTTCTCCCGTTGGCTACTCACCCCAATGAAACAACTTTATTCAACCCATTTCTCTTGGTACTACCTTCTGGGGCAAAGCAAAACATGTCTAATGATACAGTCTCCATATGACAGTTCTACAGATCCTGAAAAGTAGCTATCCCCTGATCTTTTCTTCTTCTGACTAAGCAATCTCCACTCTGGCAAGTGTTCTGCATATGACCTGGGCTCAAGGTTTTATATGGAAATTTAGAGATAAGGAAAAGCTTGCTGTAGAGGGTGGTACATGAACTGATTTTAGGATTCTAAATGGTAAAAGGGAAGAGGGAGATTATTAAATCAACCCTGGAGACTTGGTCTGATTTTCATGCCTTATCAGGGACCTCAACAAAGTTTGAAGGAACTTTGACTGTGTCTGGACCTGAACTTGCCTCTGTGGCTCCTGGATGGCCTACTTAATGTATCAATCCAATTATTACACAGACTAAATTTAAGCTCTTTCCTTCTTTGAGGGGGAAGTTTGATTTGGAGGAGAAGACTAGAAGGTAGCCAAGAATGCAGGCTGGCTCTTTTATTTGTTGGTTTTCTAAAAGATTCAAGGAAAGCAAGTAAAGAAATAGAAGCAACCCTGGCCAACATATTTTTAGATGTAATCACCACTCTACAGGGTAGCTAGATGGTACAGTAAATAGAGTGCTGACCCTGGAGTCAGGAAGACTCATCTTCCTGACTTCAAATCTGGCCTCAGACAGTAGCTGTGTGACCCTGGGTAAGTTACTAACCCTGTTTGCCTCAGTTTACTCATCTGTCAAATGAGTTGGAAAAAGAAATGCAAACAATTCCAGTATTTTTACCAAGAAAACCCTAAATGGGGCCATGAAGAGTCAGGCATGACTGAAAAATGATTGAGTAACAACAAAACTGTTTCACTATACCAGGTATTAAGTGGAATTTTCATGCAAAGCCATGAAAATAATGAGGCACATCTACTTACTTTAGTGGGAGAATCTCATTTAATATTAATTATTCACATTTATAGATTATTTTCCACATAGTGACATTGTGAGGAAGCACAAAGAGAATTATCCCTATTTTAGAGATGAGACAAACCTTCCCAATTGAAGCCTAGTGGAACTGACATCAAGAGATGAAATGATTTGCCCATGATCACACAGCTAGAAAGTTTCAGGAGGGGGGCATCTAGACAGCGCAATGGATAAAGCACCAACCCTGGATTCAGGAAGACCATCCTCAGAGACTTGACACTCAATATCTGTGTGACCCTGGGCAAGTCACTTAACCCTCATTGTGCCCCCCCCCCAAAAAATAGTAGACAACATAGTATAAGGAAAAATATACTGAATTTGAAATCAAAGGACTTGCATTCAGACCCAAGCTCAGCTACCTGCTTCCTTTGTTATCATAAGACAAAGCATTTAATCTCTGGTCCTCAGTTTTCATGTGGTAAATGAACAATTGAGATTCAGATCCCTTTGAGCTCTAAAATCTTCAACCAGGTTTTCTGACTCTAGTTCCACACTCTTTCTGACATAGAATGTTTCCTCTGGCTTGTAGTCCAACCACCCTAATGGGTTAAGAGATAGTTGCCTCAGGTGGGTATGAAGTAAGCTACATTTAATAAACACTTGATTTGGTTTCCTTTGGATCTCATAAAGTGCTAGAACTGAAATTGAGACTTTCAAGTTCCTTTGAAGGAAACAATGATTTCTAATTCTCTTGCATCTCCTTATTTTATAGCCCCTAGGCCCCTAGCTGAAAAATCTAAAGCTCTGTGGAATCCACAGGCCCAGCACAGAACCTATCTAAACATAGAAAGGCACATGCTATAAGAATAATGCCTATGTGTGCCACTATACAACCTGGTGTCTTGGATTGAGACCTTAAATTGGTTTGATCACTTTTATATCCATTATCTAGACTAACAGGCAGTATGGCATAGTATCTTCAATACTGGCATTTAAGGAAGGAAAACCTGGATTCAAGTCTTGCCTCTGATATATTCTGAATGACCATAGCAAGCCCTAGGCATCTCTATAACACTATATATTATCGACGACTTGCTCATCTGAAAAGGTGAGGCATAGAAATTCTGTGTGCTGATTAAAATCATAGATCTAAGCAAAATATATTGAATTTATCATTCAAATCTATGTGGTCCTTTAATTTACACAGTTCTTTGTGCTTAATATCCAGTGAAATATGTAGTTATGATATACATTTTACAAATAAACTGGGGGGCAGCTAGATGGCGCAATGGTTAAAACGCTGTCCCTGGATTCAGGATTCAGGAGTACCTGAGTTCAAATCCAGCCTCAGACACTTGACACTTACTAGTTGTGTGACCCTGGGCAAGTCACTTCACCCCCATTGTGCCACAAAAAACAAACAAACAAATAAACTGAAGCTCAAAGGGGTTAAGTGACATGTTTAGGGTCATAGTGTTTGCATCAGGATACTGGCAGAAATGGAATGGATGCTTTTCTAAGTAGTAAGTTCCCAAGGTTTGAAAGCATTAACGTAGAGGCTAAATGACCAGTTGTTCCCAAAACTCAGGCTTCAGGTAAGAGTTGCAGTATAAGAGATTTCAAAGTTTTACAGGTTTTTTTTTGGTTTTATAACAATTGGAATGTCGGCACCTGCTGGAGACTTACTGCAGGATGCTCTGCCATGAAGAGAAGGTGTCTGAGGGCAAGACGTGCAGCTCTTTGGCATCAGGAAGTGATGTTTGCTTGTGGGAGGAAGAGCAGGGCAGGCTGGTGCTCTTGCTCTCTTTTGTCAGGACTCTGGTTGAGAGTGGAGCTAGGAATGCTCTCTCCCTTTAATAGATAGTTGAATCTAGGCATTTTTTCTCTCTTTACCAAATTCTTATTCTCTTGAATAAATGCTTAAAAGTCTAACTCTTGCTAAAGCTTATAATTTATTAACAACCACTCCTTAGATATTTTAAACAGAATAGCTAGAATTTTAGCCCCTTACAGTTTTGTATTAGAAAGTGTTTTCTAGAAAAAATAAAATACCTCATACATTAAAAAAAAAAAAAAAGAAAGTGTTTTCTATCCATTATCTCATTGGACGAGATTATCTCCATTTGTATTCTAAATCTGGAAGCGATTCAACACATAATCTATTGTAATCCTTGAAATTTAGAGATGACCAACATGAGGCCCCCAGAACATTTGACTTTGGGACTAATCATTGATGCTGTCTTTGGAGAAGTTGTTATAAGTACCCAATCCTCTTTTCACTAACCATGACCTCTAAGACCCCTTGTATCTCTACAATCTAAGATTCTGTAGCCTCTGAACACCATTTAACTTTCTTCTCTGCCAACAATAGTGCAAAGATAGAGTAGCATTCCTAAAGAGTCAGACTCAATAGCAGGTATTATTGCCAAAGTATAGGAATGTTTATTTTGATCATTTTTATTTCTCCTCCAGTGATACCCATTTGGCATAGGGACCAGTTTCCTCAAAAGCCCAGTGTGCTTATGAGGAAAGACTTATGTTTTCTTACAGTGCCAAATAAACCATTAATATTATAAAGCTTGAGTGGCTTAACATGAAGAATATAAAAGTCCTGGTTGTAGGCCTATAAAAAAAACTCTAATGAAGAGAAGGGCAGTTTCTAGGATGGGGGGGGGGAGAGAGAGAGAGAGAGAGAGAGAGAGAGAGAGAGAGAACAAAAATATTGAATTGGATACATTTTTCTACCAAGATAGACAATAACAATAACTGTTAAAAATTCTATTCAACAGGCATTTATTAAGTGTCTATTCTGTGCATGGAGCTGTGATATAGACTAAGGATGCAGGAAATAAAAGACATTCTCCCCACTATAATATTCCCTGCATCAAGGGCTCTTATTCCTATATATAAAATTTTGTCAAGGACACCTTTGAAACCAGTTGACATCTTCTTAGAATTTTAACATAAAATCCATAGAACTACAAGGGAAACCATTTACATAGAAAATATATATCATATCTATACCATATGTATATCATATCGATGCCATATATACAGATACACACATTTGTGTATGTATGTCTCTATGAACTTGGATGGGGAGACAGAGAGACAGCAACAGGGAGAGGGAGAGAGACAGAGAGAGAGAAAGAGACAGAGATAGATATAGATATAAATATAGATCTCCCCATCCAAGTTCATAGACCTCAGATTAACAAACTTTGTTTTATATCAAAATAGCATCTTTCATCAAGGAGCTAATATACTTTGGTGAATTCATTAACCCCATTCTCAGAATTTTTTTTTAAAGAAAAATACATAAAAATTTAAAAAGCAATAGACAATAAAAAGGAAACCAAAAAAAATGAAAATAGTGATAGTTTCTATATAATTCCAAACATGGATTTGAGACATCATTTAAATAAAATTTCTAAATAGATTTTTTTTAAACATAACTTTTTTGTTTCTTACAGCAGGTGTAGACATCCATTATTTCCTTCTGAATTATGTTTCACCTGTGATCTTATATTTAATAGTTGAAAATCTTAATAGCTTCATTTTTAACATATTTTACTGACATATGTTGGCTTCTGAATCATCCAAATTCGATGTGCTACCACAATGAAAAAAACTGGGCTCAGTGGAACCATAGCACTTCATCATTTAACATTAATTTTATATCCTGGCTTTCCTAGACCTTTACAGAGCTTTCAAAGTATTGCCCTTATTTTCTAGAAATCAACATAACTGTAATTATTTAACAAATTTAAAGGGCTCTGGTGTACTGTAAGAAAGGAAGCTACTATTTCTGTTGGTAGTTGCAAAAAAAATGAGCTCTATTAATTCCAAAACCATTTATCAAGCATATATTCTATATGAAACATGTTTTAATCTTTAATTAAAGGGCATTTTTAATCTTTAAACTCTATGACTATTATCTTAAATTTTGAGCAGTTGGGTATAAATTGTAGGAAAAATGATTGCAGTCAGTAAAACCAAATGTGACCTTTCTATTCAATTGATTTCAGTACATATTTACTAGATACTTCCTGTGTTCAGAGTACCCCATTTGGTGCTGGCTATTATGGAGTTTAGATTAAGAGCTGATATCTGCCCTTTTAGAGTTGACATTTTCCCAGGATGTAATGAATTTTCTCCTTCTGAAAAGTGATGTGACTGCCACTAGAAAAGAGTTGATAAAATGCATCATTTCTCCTTCTTTAAAGAATTGGGGAAATATGGCTCAAAATGATATTTATACTGACAGATGTATTATTTCCTTTCAATAAGGTTTTTTATTTTAAAAAAATGTTAAAAGGGATAGTTCACTGAGTCAGGCAAGGGTTAGAGATATATTCAGAAGTGAATGTGTTGTAAAACAAAACATTTTTTTTAACAAAAGTTGAGATGTGAAAGTTACCTACTCTCTACCCCCAATTCTCTAATTCTAAGAATTAAGTAAAAGGCCCTTGGGTGTGGTAAAAAAGATGATCTTGAACTAACATAGTATTTTAAAGCACTTAGCACCGTCCCAGGGACATAGCAGGGGCTCTATAAATACTAGCTATCATTATGATCACAATAGAATATTGAACTGAGAATTAGGAAGTTCAAATCCTGTCTTTGATATTTATTAGCTATGTGAGCCCAGACAACATCACCATCTCTCTGAAATTCTGTTATGTACCAAAATTTTTTTTTGATGTAAGTAAAAGAGCTAGTGTAATAAATTCAAGCCATTTGTTTTTGTATCTACTTCTGAAGGTTGAGAATTTTCAGACAGCATTACAAAATTAGATGATTCTCCAAGATTTGTCCAAATACAATATGATATTTTAGTAGCTGTGGGCATAGCAGAGACAAATCTTTACTTTTTCCTTATCCAAACCCCAGCAAACATTCTGTTTGTTTTCTGTGTCTATATCTATGTATGTATATATCTGCATGTGCATATGCATATGCATGTCTACATAACAAATAGAATGTTGATACAAACATATATATGTATACACATAACTGTACATCTACAAATATGTACATATATGTTATACATATATTTATATAAAGGGATTTCTGAAGCTTCCAAGAACTGCCTTTGGGACCAGGATAAAGAGAAGCAGTTTTCTCATGGGGCTTTCCTCTTATTTCCTAAACCTATAATCCTGAAGGAAGAAACCTATCATTTCCTGGTTATGGAACTGTTGAGTTGCTATGAATTCTTCTGCTGCACATGACATTGGATATATATTGCATATGATATTAGCATTTCAAAAAGGTGCCTCAGTGAATCTAGCAGGTATATATTTTGATTGGAAGCTGCATGTATGTTCTGGTGGCCTTCACTTCTTAGACCTCTACAGAAGAAGAGTAGGGTTGTTATTTCACAGTTCTGACTTTTATTCTTTATTTCTTTAGATTTGAAGAAAGAGCAATGGAGGACCAAAAAGAGAACTTGTATATGATAGATAGATTCTTCTTTCATTCTTTTCTACTCTGTTTATAGTCAAATACATGATTCAATAAAAAAGTATTGTGACTCATTAGTATGGGCTCATATCCCAACTTGGATGATGTCTTGCTATGTGAACTGGAGCAAGTCATTCAATGTTCCTAGAACTCAGTTTCTTCATCCATAAAATGGAAGTTTAGATTAGATGGCCTCTGAGGTTACTTCCATATATATATATATATATATACATATACATATACATATACATATACATATACATATACATATACATATATATACAAACAAACACATGTATACACATATACACATACATACATATATAGACATATACATACATACACACACACACAATCCTTCATTGTTAGATTCATTGACCCAAGATATGGAGAGGCTAGGAATATGTAATTCCAGAGGGCAACAGAGAATCCTACCTGGGAGAGAACTATAATTTCAAAGAAAGAGAAGAGACTATAAACAATTTTGCCAGTCCAGAAAATTAGCCTCAAATGTATGGAAATTTTCCTCATTTTGGAGAGCTCATCCAGTCTTGGATTAAGCTCTGAAAATGAGAATTTTGAAAAAAACACACGACAGATTGTTTTTCCTAGGATCACCCAGACAGAGACCAAATTCATTCTCCGTCCCCCATTCTCTCAATCTTCCATCATGCAGGGCTATAATCTATGGCAAGAGATTCTTTTCTTTTAGCACCTTGATGAATAAGAGATCTGTTTCATAATAAACTAATACTAGACATTTCAACACTGAGCTAGTCACAGTATTCTTGAAATCCTTTAATCTTAAATAATCTGAAAGGAAGGCATCAAATGCTTCCTTTGTCCCAGGGAAAGAATGGCTGTAGCCCTGTGGACATTCTTAAAGGAGAAGAAAAGGCGTATTTTCTTATTCTGAGCTCAGATTTAGTCACTGAGGAGATGATATATTTGCATATTCATTTTTTAAAGATCTAAACTAATCTGTGATTATAATGGAAGAAACAGGATGGGCAGAAGTAAATCATTTCATGCCCTATTTTCCCAAATGGGAATCTGACTTGCATGAATTTTAAGGAAAATAAGTGCTTAAAACAATTAACCTATACATAGGCCCACCTCCACTGAATGGAAAAGAACATATTTCTGTCAAAGAAAAGCAAAGTGATATTTCAGGCAACATATTAAAGTTGACTTTAAAAATGAGATTTGGGGAAGAAATTTACAATACATTATACTAAAACCCTTCATCTCTGGAAAGGATCTATGGCAATTACTTGCTGTGTGATTCTGGGGAATTCATTTAGCCTCTCAGTGCAATAAGCAATTCTCTAAGACTATAAATTGCAGAGGTATTGATGAATAGACCTGTGATTTCATTTGGTCCCTTACCAAACATAGCCCTCTGTGGTTATTCCCATATTTCGATGGATTTGTAATCTCATTTAAATTGGTACTCCTCCCATCCAGCCACTCCTACCCCTCTTTGGAGATTGTTTTTCCTCTCTTCCCATAAACCTCATCACTGAGTTTTAGTGATAGCTCCTTCTTCTGTACTAAGACTTTGTTGTGATGTGATCTCGCTGATAGCAACTGAGAGCACTTGAAAGAGAAAGGGCTGCCCTCTTGCTCCCCTCTTTTTCAAGCTGTTTTCCTTTACAGAAACAAGTCACAAGTCATAGATCCCAGAATGTGAGAACTTGAATGCTCTTTAGACATCAACCATCTCAACCCCTTTATTCTACAGATGAGAAAACTGAGTTTCCCAAAGGTGAAGTAAGCTGCTCTAGCTGGGACTAGACTCCCAGACTAGTACTTTAACTCCCCAACTCATACTTTTTCTGTTACTCCCGGCTATCTCCACAAGCTCCATAAACTTCTAGGAACAATATTTCTATTCTCTGAGCATCATGCAAATATTTTGTCATATATTCCCATACCAAAAACTTAATCTCCCCTAGCCTCCTTGCCTTTAGAAAAAAAAAATCAATGCGTCTCCATTTGTTTAAACTTACTTTAAACCAATTGATCACTTCCTCCCACACAGGAAGAATAATGATACCTCTGAAGTGAGACCCTAGGTACCATGGTTACATTTTAAGTGACTAGTTCTATACCTAAATACTTATGCAAAGAAACACCATGTTACTAAACCAAAGACAGCTAGCGTAGTAAGGAAAGACCAGGCACAATTCAAATGGAGAGGAGTTGAAATGAACAGATGAGCTTAAGGCCCATGTCAGTGTTTCTTAATCAGCATAGGGAACCACCAGCATTGTCAGTTATTAATATCATGGTTGATTTAATTCCGTAGTTGTGTAATAATTCCCTAATGGCCAAGTCTCTGCATCAATATGTAATTCTTTAATTTGATTTCATTTCATTTAGTTTTTTTTTAGTGAGGCAATTGGGGTTAAGTGACTTGCCCAGGGTCACACAGCTAGTAAGTGTTAAGTGTCTGAGGCCGGATTTGAACTCAGGTATTCCTGACTCCAGGGCCGGTGTTCTATCCACTGTGCCACCTAGCTGCCCCTCATTTAGTTTTAAGATATACTTCAATGAATTGGAGGAAGACCAAATATTTCTTCTTGTCCAAATAATCTGTCCCTTTCTTGCTACTCTTCCATTATCACTGCACAAGCAGATAAGGCCTAAATAGGACTCAGGAACATTTTTAAAATTTTTTCTTTCCTGGGTTGCTATGAAAAAAAATATTATCCCTGGGTTGTACCCTGTCTACTAGTAAAGTGCCTCTTGGCAATTAGCAAGGTTTTTCCTTGGAAAACACCTAATTTGTTACAAGGGCTAAACTTAAAGTCATTCCAACATGGTACAATCTGACAAGTCTTCCTCTCTACTGGCATAATCTTCAATAACTCAGGTTGAGCTCCACACATTGATGAGACACCAGACCAGGACTTTGTGGGCTATCATTATTTTCCCTAGAATATATTGTTTTTCAACCATGTGTCACTCAGAAAAATTGTTAGCTACTACTCTAGTCAACAAACTTCAATTTGAATGTGGTCTAATATGAGATTATTTTCTAAAGACTGAGCTCCCAAATTGTTGGAGGAGTTGAATCATATAAATTTTGACATTCTTATTACAAATAAAAATAGAAGGGTGACTCACAAGCACTCTTTAGGTGGTAAAGAAAGGGGCTGTGGGGGCAGCTAGGTGGCGCAGTGGATAGAGCACCGGCCCTGGATTCAGGAGGACCTGAGTTTAAATCCAGCCTCAGAGACTTGACACTTCCTAGCTGTGTGACCCTGGGCAAGTCATTTAACCCCCATTGCCCCACAAAAATAAAAAAAGAAAGGGGCTGGTGCAGTGGGTTTTACCATATACCCAGTGATTGCAGGAATGCATATTTCAAAGGACATTTAATCATCATATGTTGCAGTATTACTTATAAGTATTTAGGGAATGGAGTCCCACCATGAAAATAATTTCATTTATCCTCCAACATTTGTTCTGAGAAATCTACAAAGAAATTAATGATATCCCCACCCCCCAAAAACCAAGCATTTGGAGACTTGATGAAACTGGTGCAAAGGTAGAGAAAAATAAAGAAAAAAAAATACACGTAAAAGTAGGTTGAAGTGAAAGAAATGAGAAAGGTCAAAAATCATATAGATTATAAAGAAGTCTTACAACTATGTCATGAATATTTTCCTCAAAGAAATAATTTGTAGATTCTGGACATGAAAAGCATCAAATGCCATTACAAAGAAGAAACCTGACTTCATCTTAACTGACAAAGAAAGGATTATTATATTGTAGACATTATCCCTAAGACAGCTATTTCTTTATACATTAGATCATAGAGACATAAAAACATAATGTTAGAATTTAGGGAAAAGAACAAGGAGAAAAAAGCATAATGAGAAATAGATATTATTTATTATTAAAGTGATTCAATCCTGAATTAATTAAGCAAGTTATTAAAAATCAAAAGTGTGAAATACACAAGAAAAATTGTATTAACACTAACTGTATTTCCATCTAGACATTTAACCAATGTAAATTAATTGCCACTGTAGGGAGAAGAAAAGTACATAAAAAATGCCTCAGTCAGCAAACATCTGACTTACTTGCCAAATGGAAAGAGATGGCTGCCAAAAGCAACACTAGATTAGAATATAAACTCATCTTTTCAAGAAATTGCAAAGTTCTTTTTACTGATCCCACACTTCCTATGAAAAGAAAGGCTTATATTTTCAACACTGTTTTTTATCACTTTTCTTATATGGCAGAGAGGCATGGAGCACCACTGCCTCCCCAAAATAAATAAATAAAGATGAGGATGACATAAATTACAATGGAATAATGGTCAGTTATGAATGGGTTACAATATGTGACACTGAAGGGAAATCCCAAATCTGTGATGTCATTGACAATTGATATTGTGATGATAATAATTGGAAGTTTGTTTCTTTTCTATGTTTACATTTGACTACAGGATAGCATGATCATGTAGTTTTATTGATACTTGCATGTTATATATATATATTTTTTTGCGGGGTAATGATGGTTAAGTGACTTGCCCAGGGTCACACAGCTAGTGTCAACTGTCTGAAGCCAGATTTGAACTTAGCTCCTCCTGAATCCAGGACTGGTGCTTTACCAACTGCGCCACCTAGCTGCCCCCTATAATTTTTAATATTTGTCAATAGTATAGTCACACTTAGATAACAATATAAAATCTTCTCTGAGTTTAAGGATAATTTTAAAAATTTTTTTAACTTTTATCTTTGTATAAGTAGTGCCTAGAAGAGTAAGTTATACATAATAGGTGTATAATAAGTCTATACTAAATTGAACAACTTTTGAAATGAGCCAAGGTGAATACAGTTCCTAATAATAATCATTGCAATTATCTCTTGACTTCAAAGGAAGGTTGATTTGGATGCCACTTTCTTTTTGAAATTAATTCTTATTGATAATAGTTCAAATAGAAATATAAAGTGGTGTAATTTATATAGGAAATGCTCAGATTATGCTGAGGGTAACTTATAACTAAGAAAGTTGGAAAATTATTCAGTTCAATGATGAGCAATATGGCCCTCAATTAAACCTCAGACACCAAATCTATATTGAACATCTTTTCTTCCAAGAATGACAGGAGTTTTGCCTATGGGCATAAAAAAGTATCTTAGAATGAGGGTTCTAAGTTGGAAAATACTGTGGGGATAGAGTGACTATTCCCTATGTTTGGAAAAGAAATGGTTCCAGTGTCAGGAAAGAGGCAACCAACCATCTGGACTAGAAGTCACTAAATTTAATTCATATGGGTAAAAAAATTAACAGATAAAAAATGTGAATACAAACAATGCACGAGACAGAAGCCTTTCTGCATCCCTACCTCTCCTTATGTCTCCTATTTCTGAATTTTCCTTTTTATAGTTTGCTTTGTATTGTGATTATTTGTGTACTTTTTTTCTCTACACCCATCTCCATTCAGTTGAAATCCTCTGGAAGGCAAGAATGAATCTGAAATCTTTTTTTTCTTTTTTAATTTCTGGTCCTTGACAGAGTGTTGTGTGCTTGGAAAGTACAGGAAAAATACCCTTTTTTAAAGGTTGAATTGATTTGATAATATGGCTTTTCTAGTTTAACACTGTAAGGATTGGAATGACACCACCTGCTGGAGACTTACTGTAGGAAAGCTCCGCCATGAGGAGAAGGCCTCTGACGGCAAGGCCATGCAGCTTTTCTTTGGTGTCAGGAAGTGGTGTTTGCTTGTGGGAAGAAGAGGGGGCAAGACTAGCTCTCTCAATCTCTTTCCTCAGGACTCAGGTGGAGAAGGGAGCTAGAAATGTGTTCTTTTAATAGATAGATGAATTTAGGCCTTTCTCTTTCTTTTCACCAAATTCTTATTCTCCTTAATAAATGCTTAAAAGTCTAACTCTTGCTGAAGCTTATAATTTATTGGCTACCAGTCATTAGATATTTTAGACAGACTAGCTAAAATTTTCCCCCCTTACAACATTTCATTAGTGTGCAAATTTTTTGTATGAATTCAATTCTTCTGTGTGGTGAGGGGATGTTCTGGAGGAATTCAAGTATAAAGAAAAGTAATGTAATGATATCATTTTTGATCTGGAAAGATTTTAGAGATCATCTAGGTATGTGATTCTTAATTATTCTTTATACCATGAATGCCTTTGGCAATATGATAAAGCCTAATACTGTTGTGAATAGTTGCCCATGTTGATAATTGAAGGTAAAGCTAAAATTCAGTTAGAGATTATTGTAAATAAGGATACATTTTTCCCTTCATCCAAGTTCACAGACTCAATCAAATCTATTTTCAGATCCATAGATGCCAGATTAAAAATTTCTGGTCTAGGTCAACACCTCCCCCCTTTTACAAATGAATAAACTCAGTAGTAGAAAACTTAAAGGAATTAGTTGCACCCCATAGCATATCACTAGGATCAAAGGAAAAGGTAAAAAATGAGGGGCCACTATACCTGTTCAAGAAAAAGAAAACTTAAGAAAACAACAAAACAAAACAAATATGACAAAAACCACAAATACTATAATCTACCAGGAATAAATAGAATGTGAAATACTTGAGTGTAAGGACCTTCTCATTTTTTGGGGGGGGCCGGGGGTTATTTTTAATATTGATCTCCTAGCACCATGCCTGGTATATAGTAGGTACTTAAAATGTTTGTTGGTAATTGCTTCATGTTGAATACTTTGTAATTTGGGGGGCATAGTTCATGATGCCTGGAATATAAAACAACTTATAACAAAGTGTCTGTCCTTTAGGTGAGAGACAGTACATGCACATAAAAAAGATATATAGGGATGCAGGATGGCATACCTATCTATTTGGTATAGTCAGAAAATACAGACAGAAATTATTTTAAAGAAAAGCTCTGCTTGAAACTTGGCCTGTCAGGATTTCTTTCCAAGTTAATTAGAGCACCCTTTCAAATGCTCAATTTTAACAAGGAAATATGGTACATTCATCTATGTAAAGATGATTATAATAAAGCTCATGAAAATGGAAGGTGAATGAGAGGGGCATTGAAAAGGGAGATTTGAGCTAGAGATCAGAGTCAGATGATTAACAAGCATGGGAGAAATCCCCCCAAGCAGTGAGGAGGGAGAGGAGATTCTGTGATGAGGGAATACTACTAAAATGTACCCAAAGCTCCTAGATTGTCACAGGCCTAAGAACAACCTCTCTTTAGAAATAAAATGACTAGTTCAGTTTATCATACCAGATATAAGGGAAAGAATTGTGTTTCCCTGAACATAAGGTGCAATACATATTATAGGAAATCAAAGAGGGAGAGCTAACAAGTCTGAGTGGGAGGTGCAGGACAACAAGATTCCATAGGGGTGGTGAGGCATGACTGAACATCTCTAGGAACAATTAAATCTTCTTTCTTCCAAAAGACTAATATCAATAGATAAAGATCTCCATATAGAGATGTATATATAGCTCTTTCTCTCACATATATATACATACACATTTGTGAAATAGGGTAATTATCTCTCTATAGATGATATAGGGCAGCTAGTTGGTGCAGTAGATAAAGCACCAGCCCTGGATTCAGGAGGACCTGAGTTCAAATCTAGCCTCAGACACTTGACACTTACTAGCTGTGTGACCCTAGGCAAGTTACTTAACTCTCATTGCCTCCCCCCTCCCCCCCACAAAAAATAAATATAGATGATAGATAGAAATAGAGACAGATATTATAGATATGGTTATAGATATAGATGATATAGATACATATATAGATATAGATATATGCATCTTGATATTTGTAAAATAATTAATTATTAGCTAGAAAAATTAGTCTGGAAAATTATATAATTGGACTTATGAAAAATTAAGATTATATGAAAAATGATAAGTTTTAGAAAATTATAAGTGGGTCATAAGTCCCATCTGGGTTGCCATTAAAATGTGAAAATATTTTATTAACTAGCCTAATTTGGGGGCTAAAACTGACTGGAGGACTAATTTGGGGACTTTTGACTGACTGGCTATCTGACTGCTATTAACTTAGCATGGGCCGTTTATAAAGTTCCATGACACTGCTCCACTCCCAAAATTGATAAGCAAAGGATTAAGAAGCCTCAACTAAATAATTAAAGCAGAGTTTATTTATGAGATACTATTTAAAATTAAGAATACAGGGAAATAAAATGTACAACCTGACTGCATTGGGGTGTGTCTCTTTCCACTGTGTCTCTTTCCCACCTGCTGCCTGGAACTTCTTTAATACTATAAGGGCCTTAGCTGCCTCTTGCCTTAGGGCACTCAGGTCCTTTATTCTTACTCTGAGCCCCTTTCACTTTCTAAATCCCCTTGCTTCTAACTTTCCTCTCCTTACTGCCACCGCTGAACCCCTGTGTTTCTCTCTCACTGACCTTCTGTCTGTCTGCTCTGTCAGTCTGCCCTTTGGCCTCTCTTTTGCCGCCCCTCTAATCTTGTCCAGCACCCTTTCCTCCTTGCTCCTAGTCCTTTAGCCTTCTCCTGCGTCCTTGTAGCCCCCATCTTTCATCTGCTGCCCCTCCTGTCCAACTCCCAGGTCTATATATATTTTCCTTTTCTCCTCTCAAATCTTGGGGCTTTTTGCACCCATACACCAAGCTAATCCGCCAGCCAGGGCTGCGGCTGGGGCTGGGGGGCATGCTCGAGCATCACGTGCCTCAGCACAGGCTATGCCAGAGCCTGCCCTGGATGATTCTGGGATCTCTCAGATAGCTCCACTCAGGTAGGAGGGAGCTGGGGGCTTTTTCCCCCATCTGTTTGACCTGGCGTCTTGTACAGCCCACGGGGCTTTTTAGCTCAGCTGAGGCTGAGGGGGAGGGGCACCAGCACCTCCCACACAGAAGAGACCCTGAGGGCCTAAGGCTTTCTAATCTCAGCCCAAAGGTAGGGTCCCCAAATCAAAATAAATTTCCACATATTATTCATCAGTTTCAGTCATGTCCACCTCTTTGTGACTACATTTGGGATTTTCTTGGCAAAGATACTGTAGTCCTTTGTCATTTCCTTCTTCAACTCATTTTATCGTTGAATAAACTGAGGGAAGCAGGATTAAGTAATTTTTCCTAGGGTCACAAAGCTAGTAATAATCTATGGCTGGATTTTAATTCAGGATTTCCTGACTCTGGGCCTGGTGCTTTATTCTACATGCATCTAGCTGCCCACATATGCATATATGTTTATCGTAAACTTTATGGTCTTCTAGCCTATAGCTGAAATCCTTTCTCAAACTGAGAAAAATCCTCATTGCCAATGAATTTCCCTATAGACCTCTTATATATAAGGCAGCTTTATTAATAGCTTACTTTACTGCTTCATTTTTTTTTCTTGAGGTGACCTTGGCTTACTCAAGTCGATAATAGTAAAGTAACAAAGTTCAGGTTAAACCAGTGAACAAACATGTTTCAAATACATACTATGTTACAGGCACAATGTTATACCCAGATGTACAAAGACAAAAATGAAATCATGTCTACCTCCAAGTTGCCAACTTGATAATGAAACAACATCCACATATATTGGTATGTCTATGTACATGTATGTGTGTTTGTGTGTGTGTGTATATATATATACACACACACATATATATACATATATGTGTGTGTGTTTGTGTGTGTTTATATAGGGTTGTGTGTGTGCATATCAGTATGCTTATACAAATGCATGTTTATGTGTACACACAAAAGAAACGCAAGATAAATCATGGCATAAGGGAAAAGGGAATCCCTAGAACCTGGAGGGATATGGCAGCCAGTCCTTGTGTCTTGTGCCTAATTGACATTTGTAAAATCAAAATAACTGAAACAAACAAAAAGCAAAAACAAAAACAAAATAACTTCAATATGTAAAAGTAGATCAAAGAATAGAATCTGTTTTGGAGTGCATATAATTGTATTGCATTGTTTGTTTGTTTCCCTAGTAGTAACTGACGTGGAGGATTGGACTGAGACTGAGCTGTGAAGGAAAACTAGGAATTCCAAAAGGCAAAGCTTTGGAGCAACTCAATACCAAAGATGAAGATCTTGTGCAAAGTGCAGATAGAAGATGGAGCATAGTATATGAGGAAAAGCAGAAAGGTCAGTGTGGCTGGACCCTAAGGTAAAGGAAAGTCAGTAACATATGGTAAGCTTGGAAAGGTATATTGGAAGCAGGTTGTAAAGGTTTTTAAATGTCTGAGTATTTGAACCAAGATGTAGCAGGGAGACACTGGAGTACTGAATAAGGGAGTGAAAGATCAATATTTGAGGAATGCCACATTGACAGCTGTCTATAGAATTGCTATAGGGCTGTCAATAGTATTTACATTTGTTTTCCAAGGACCTGCCCTCAAGGAGTTGGAAAGGGTCCTCAATAGATCCTGGCCCCTGATTAATGTCTGTTTGTCTGGTTTTTGTTTGTTTGTTCTTGTTGTTGTTTTCTACAAGTGAGAAACTCACAGACACTGTCCAGTATGGTAGAGAGGTTGTAATCTATAGAGTAAGAGGGAAAACACTTAGTAATGTCATGAAATATACTTCAAATATTCAAATCAGTCTAATTACTCCATTATGATGCATTTTCTTCTTAATTTCTCTCATTTTATCCTCAAGGAAATGCTCTAGATATTGAGAAGGGGAGGACCATGCTCCTCTGGCACAACTAAAAAGTATATATGTCTCCCCTGGATCAGTATGAAAGGGTAGATGGGAACCAAAGACAGGGACCACAGGCAAGCCGGCATGCTTCAACATTTCAAATAAGACTTCTTGGTTGGAGGGAATTGTCCTGGAGCCTTGAGTATCACAACAGTTGAGGATGGCAGTGATAGCTCCCATGTGATCCCTCCAACATAAGGTTATCTCAGTGCCAATACTGCCATTTTAACTGGTGCCTAGATCAGTGCTTTTCCTGTCCAGTCAGCACTCTAGGGATAAGTATGTGCACTGACCTGACCAAAGAAACAATCGTTCTAACATTTCAGAGGTTGAGAAAAGACATATTAACCTCAGCTCTTCAAAGGGCTTGTCTCTCTTATTAGGTTTAATAGCTTCAGTAGAATCCCAAGTGGTGGGTTTTTCACGAAGAAAACAGAGTAGATCTAACAGGTTTTGCATCTCAAATCAAGTGAAAAATTCTGCTAAATTATGATGATGTGCTCCATGTCACAAAGCTACCCAGCCTCTTCAATTTTCTTGCAGCCCATCAGGAGGAATTAAGTTATGATTCAGCAGTGCGAGATCAAACTGCATTATGGATGCACTTTCCTATTGTAACCAACTTCACAGCAGAATGGAAGACATTTCTGGGAGAAACTGCCAAAATCATGATAATATTGCCATTATCAACTTCTTGTAATTTCTAATATACATTCCACTGTCATACCATGCCTTGATGATACCTAGATTGTGTATTTCTTGAGAATTTTTTTTATGTTAATTATAATACAGAGGGAAAACCTGACTAGAACTAAATAAAGGGTAATCCTTTTGGATTTATTTCTATAGTACCTGAAACAAATGAATTTTGTATCAAGGAAAAAGAAGCTTTGTACTTGTAACTAAAGTAAACCTCAAAAAACATATTACTATGCTATCAACAATGAAAAATATGAGGAAATTATGGGAAGATATATGAACTGATACAGAGAGAAATGAGTGGAACTAGAAAAAATATGTTTGATGACTAAAATAAGGAAAATGGAAATAAAAACAGAAAGAACACAAATTAAATTGAATTCTGTATAATTATAATCACTGTTTGGAACATGAGAGTAGTTGAGAAAATACCCCTCCTTGTTTTCAGAGTGAGAGAATGGTTGAACAATGCTGCATATTTTCTCACATATGATTAATGAGTTTCTTGATTTGACTGCATTCTTTTTTCCACTTTCTTTCTTTATATAGATAAAGAGATGTATGTATATATATGAATATATGTGTGTATATCTCTATCTATCTATATTTGTTCTGAGCTTTACTAAGAAGGGAATAGACACAGCTTGATCTAAGCTGCCCTTTCCCACCTATTTGATTCTGAATTCAATTTCTCTACCTAGGAATATCTCTCAGTGAGCATACCTTGGATTCTTAATTAGAGTTCACTTCTTTATCTCCTTTCTTAGTCTCTGGGTACCTTCCATCTCTAACCCTCGTAGGGATTTGGGATATGTGAAGATGTTTGGCACCTGTGATGATACTTCCTTGTATAAGAGGTTTGCCTCAAGTATTGGTTATTGGTGAGATATACCTTGTAAGATTTCAGAGGGAAAAACACATCTGAAATTAATAGAGGGCACTATACTGAGATTCATGGTGTCCATCAACAATTAAAATTTTCCTGAAGAGGAGATTATTCACTTTTCAAGTTCCAAATTATTTTTTGCTTTCATGAATACTACATTCTCAAATTAAAAGATGAAAATCTACCAAAACCATAACTTTCTGATGATAGGTAAAAAATGCAAACACATACTGTTTTGAGACTATAAACTTTTACCCTTCTTGTTCTTCAAGCATATGCCAACATAATATATAAAGAGCTTGAGAAAGTTTTTTTCAGCATACATGGGGGACCATGCATGAGCAATCATGGATGAGTTGTAACCATTACTAATGGAGGGAGTACCTATACTGATTAGATAAAAAGATGTCTGTAAATTTTGAAATGAGGAGGTACTCAGTAATGTGAGAAAATAATGGGATTTGGAAGATACTCAAAGGCCTACCTGGAAATTAATCTAAACTGATTGAATTAAATGAGTGATTGTCTTTGCTGATTTGCCTACTTCAATTTAATTAGATTGTAACCACACCTGGCTAGCCCTTAAGAAGGTATTGTTGTCAGAAGCTAAGGACTTTGAACTCAACTCCAGACCACCTTCAAGTCCAGTGAACCAATGGATTTGGATGATGCTAACCAATAAGCTTTAAGCAGTTTGTGAGGATCACCTCTGCTCCAGACCTATAAAAAAAACTTCCACACTCAGTTTGAGGGGCACTTTGTGGTTGAAGCAGACTTATGACAGAGGACTTGAGGAAGAACCAGACCAGGCTGGAACTCTAGGCTAGATAGGCCTTTTCTTAATTCCACATGTTCTTTTTTTTTCTAATACCTACCTAGTATGCTTTAATAAATGCTTAATGCCCCAAAACTGGTGCTAAAGCTTCTAATATAAGACGACTACATGTTAGATGTTTTAGACAACACATTTAGATTTCAAGCATCACAGTAGAGTTAATGATGGATTGATGAGTGATAATAAGAAAACATTTTGTCACATATTTTGCAATAGGCTTTTAGCATTCACATATTTCAGAATAACTATCATTTAGCTAGAATTACATTGGTAGCTTTTTCTTCATACTTTATGGAAAATATATTAATATCAATAAAATATTCAAAATGTAACTTCACTTCATTCAAATTGATTTAAATAAGGTACAATTGCACATTATTATTGAGTAAAACAATGTGAAAATAAAAGGAATTTTGATAGTAGTGATTCTATGTGGTCATTCATGATATTTCTTAAAACCTCAAGGACTATCGCAAAGTACAGAAATTTTAAAATCAGCTGGCTTCAATTGAATACACCTTCAGTGTAAAGGCACATGATGCATAAATCTCTAAATTTAGCTGGTTGTGAGGACCTGCCTGAAAGACAAAAGGACAGTTCTCTCAATTTGCAACAAGTTTGACCTAAATATATTCCTTTACTTTACCTCTTATGTTGGTAGTTAAGCAGCAACCTCCTAGCCTCCTGTGTCTCTCCATTAGCACCAAAAAGAAACACATATGCATGTCTCCACCCAGAAGCATAACATCAAAATACACACACACACACACACACACAACATTCTTACCAATGTAAAGAGAAATCAACTAAAAAAAATTCACTAATGATAGTTATAGAATGTTAGGGATTTTAGGAAGGGAATTTTCACACAAGGAGTTCCCTCACCCTTATCAAATCACCTGTCATTGATCTGGACTTTTCCTTCCTGCTGCTCACACTCCCACAAAAAATCTTCCATTATTATGCAGAATGAATTTCCAGGGCGAGAAAATGAAATTAAGGCAAGCAGATAGAATAAGGTTATGATTTCAGCCATTGTGGGAGGAGGGATGAAGAGTCATTTGGGGGATCTTCCCCAAATCACATCAACTAGGCAAGCACCTTTCCAGGGAAGCTCTCGAGACACCTCCTGATCATGTTAATAAGAATCAGACCAAACTGTGCTGCTCCTTCCTCCCAATTCCTCATTGTGTTTTGTTTATGCCTTCCTCCAGATAAAGTAATTTGTGCTGTATTTAAAAGATATATGTGAACTCTAGGAAGCTAATTACTAAGATAGAAATTGAAAATTTCCCTTTATACTCCCAGAGACTTCAGTGGAGTTTCTGAACACTATTCTGGAAAGATAAAGGTTCTCGTGGTCAGATAAGCATGCTAATGATTTTGGCTTTTAGTACTAGCACTATGTGGTTTGGGATAATTACCAGCCATTCTTTGTCACCCCAAATGAAACAGGCTTAACCTTAAGGACTATCTGAATAAAATTGGCATTCTTATTACCATGACCTCTGGTTGCCCTCTATTTCTTATTATGGCTTTCCAAAGAAGTCTGATTTGACCTTGAGAACGTTACTGACTGACCATTTATTCATTAATCAGTAAACTTGTATTTAAAAACACTGCCAATCCACCAAATCCTACTATGTATTTAAAGAAGTAGACAAATTTAACTAAAGGCTATTCAACACGTTTATTTAGTTCTTTACTAAAGTCTTCAGAAAGTTATTGAGAGTCTTATTAGGGGACTTGGGATATGTTCTTTAGAAAGGCTCCTCACAAACCAAATAATCCAAGACAAACCTTAGTAATAAGCTCTTCTACAATATCCTCTAAAAGTATGTATGTAGTCTGTGCTTAAAGTAAATCGACTGATTTTTAGATAACTCTAATTGTAGTCTTTTTTCCCTCCTTTTTTTTAAAGAGATGAGTAAATAATTATAATTTGCAATGTTTATACAGTATTTCCAATTTGCAAAACACTTTCTGTCTAGGATCTTATTTGATCCTCACCTCAATGGTGTGAATCAAGTATTATTATCACTTTTACTTCATAGATGAGGAGTTTGAAATTCAAGGAGTTTAAGTGCTTTCCCCAAGGTCACACTGTGAGGACAAAGAGATGAGTGTCAAATTTGGATCTTTCCTAACTGCAAACTCCCTGTTCTTTCCACAGTATCCCACTGGAAAAAAAAAAAGAAAAAGATCCAAAGAGGTGAAACGAGCATCCATAGTCACGCAGTGAGTAAGTACCAACGTGGTGATTCTTCTCGTTTTTATTTCAATGTCTTCTTGCTGAACATAATCTAACTTGTCACTAAAAGTACATAATCAATTCATTTTTTTAACTTTTCAAATTATTCATTATACATCTAAATTTAAATATAAACAAAACCAATTAACTATATCTTACAACTATTTGCATTTGAACATGCCTTAATCTTATGATGAGCCAGTAGGTTGATCATTTTGTTCACAGCACCACTGATTAAAAACATCATAGAATCATAGACTGCAAACCTGAAAAGACCTTAGAGGCCATATTAGGGTATAACCCTCTAATTTTATAGATGAGGACACTGAGATCAAGTGATGGGAAATGACTTTCCCAAGGTCACCCAAGTAGTAATTAAAAGATCTAGGGTTTTGGGGCAGCTAGGTGGCAGCTAGGATAGAGCACCGGCCCTGGATTCAGAAGGATCTGAGTTCAAATCCGCCCTCAGACACTTAACACTTACTAGCTGTGTGACCCTGGGCAAGTCACGTAACCCCAATTGCCTCACCAAAAAAATAAAATAATATAAAAGATCTAGGGTTCAAACTCAAGTCTTCTGACTTCAAACCCAACATGTAACATCACTTATCTCATGCTCAAAAGAGTTAACATATATCTCAAGGCATTCACTTTAATAACATATACTTTGGACAGCTAAGCAGTATAGTAGAAAAAATGTGAACCCTAGAGCCAGGGAAACCTGAGTTCAAATCCAGCCTCAGATGCTTACAAGATATGGACTAGGACAAGTCAATCATTCTGCCCCAGTTTCCTCACCTGTAAAATGGGTATAATAGTATTTGTCTCACATGGTTCTCCTTTTTTAGTATGTATAAATCTGTATTATTGTAACTTCTACCAGTTGTACTCAGTTGTGTCTTGTGAGGTCAACCAGAACAAGTCTATTCTTTTCCCATGAACCTTTCTTCAATCTCTTGAAGAAAGTTATAGCTACTTTTCTGTAGGCTAAATTTCCTTATTCCCTTTCTCTGATTTTATTTTTAATTAATAATACCTACCTGCCCTCAAAAATAAGAAAATTGTGTAGGGGGGAGGGGTTCATTGCAATATCTTTTTGGCTTAGGGACAAGATTGATTTTTTTAAACAAAAAATAACCATAACCATAGTTAAAAGGCAGACCTGGACAGCATCTTTCAAGAAATCATCAAGGAAAGCTGTCCTGATATCCTAGACCCAAAGGGGAAAATAGTAACTGAAAGAATCCACCAATCACCTCAGGAAAGAGATCACCAAATAAAAACTCCAAGGAACATTATAGCCAAATATCAGAACTATTGGGTAAAGGAAAATATACTGCAAGTGGACAAAGCAAAAATTCAAATAAAAGGGATCAGAAGTCATGGAACATGATAGTCCAGAAGGCACGAGCTAGTACTAAAACTAAGAATCACCTACATAATGAAATTAAGCATAATACCTCAAAAGAAAAAAAATAGTTATTCAATGAAATAAAAGGATTTCAACCTTTCATAAGGAAAAAAACAGAATTTTATGAAATTTTGATCTCCAATATAAAGAGTCAAGAGAAGCATAAAGATGTAAATAAGGAAAAGAAGACATAAGGGATTCAATATCACTTAACTGTTTACATCCCTATATGAAAAGATGATACATGTAATTCTTTCAAAAAAACCTATTAGGATACAGGGAAAGAAGGGAGGGGTGAACATTGTTTCAACCTTACTCTCATTAGATCCAATTCAAAGAGGGAATATCATATATGTTCATTTGGATAAAGAAATTTAGCTTATTCCATAGGAAAGTAAAAGGGTAAAGGGAAAAGGGGGTTACTGATAGATGAGAGGGCAGAAGCAGGGGAGAAAAAGGGAGGGGAGCTAATAAAAGGGAGGGCAGATTGGGGAGGCAGGGGTAAGAAGCAAAATGTTGGTGAGGAGGAATGGGGTGAAAAGAAGAAGGAAAAAGTACAAAGGGGGTAAATAGGATAGCGGGAAATATTTAGAAATAATAACTGTGAATGTGAATGGGATGAAATCTGTCATAAAATGGAAGTGAATAGCAAAGTGGATTAAAAACCAGAATCCTACAATATGTTGTTTATGAGAAACATATTTGAAGCAGAGATATACACACAGGGTATAGGTAAAAGGTTGGAGGAGAATGTATTATGCTTCAGCTGAAGTAAAAAAAGCAGGGTTAGCAATCCTCATCTCAGACAAAGCAAAGGAAAAAATAGATCTAATTAAAAGAGATAATGAAGGAAACTACATCTTGCTAAAAGGTACCATACATAATGAAGTAATATCAATACTAAACATGTATGCATCAAGTGGTATAGCATCCAAATTCTTAGAGGATTAGTTAAATGAGCTACAAGAGGAAAAAGCACAACTATACTAGTGGGGGATCTGAATCTTCCCCTCTCAGAATTAGATAAATCTAGCCACAAAATAAATAAGAAGTTAAAGAGGTGAATAGAATACTAGAAAAGTTAGACATGATAGATGTCTAGAGAAAATTGAATGGGGATAGAGTAGGGGCGGAGCCAAGAAGGCGGAGAGTAGCCAGCAAATTGCATGAGCTCTCCTTCTGTTCCCTCCAAAAGTACATTAAATCAAGTCTCTAGATGGATTCTGAAACTACAGAAACTACAAGAGACAGAGAGACACAGTTTTCCAACCAAAGATAATTTAGAAGAATTCAGGAAAGGTTGGGCTCACTCAGGCAAAAGGAAGGCTCAGCTCACCGCAGCACAGAGTGCAGGATAGGGTCAGGACAAGTCAGCAGGAAGCTGGGGGCCACAGCCAAGCAACTGAGGCCCTTGGATCCTGGCATAACAAGCTGGTGGCACAGCAGAACAGTGGCAAAACCCACCTGTACCAGCCGAGAGAGCAGGTTGCCAGGGTTAGGGACACCCACAAGATAGGTGTCAGAAGGCCTACTGATCCCAGCGCACTCAGGCAGGAAGTCCAGGGCAAGGTCTACTGATCCCAGCATGCTCAGACAGGAAGTTCAGGGTGGTGAAAAATTTACAAGCCATAGAGGCCTCTGTGTAGAGAACCAGTGACACAGCCCGTATATCCCAGCACAAGAAGTTTGAAACAGGGACCCTGGTGTGCCCAGAGGAGACCTCAACTTTAAAAAAATAAAAATAAATAAAAATAAGCTGCAGTATGAGTAAGAAGCAAAAAAGAGCTCAGATGAGGACAATACTCCCAAATTGCCTACATGTGAAGCCTCAAGAGGGAAGATGAATTGGTCTCAAGAACAAAAAGCCTTCTTAGAGGAGCTCAAAAAGGATTTTAAAAATCAATTGAGAGAAATTAAAACAACACAAGAAAATTATGAAAAAAGAATAAGCAGCTTGGAAAAGGATGCACAAAGATTGACTGAAGAAAACAATTCCTTAAATTCTGGCCAAATGGAAAAATGGTACATCATCTCACTGAAGAAAACAATGCCTTAAAAAATTAATTTGGCCAAATGGAAAAAAGGTACATAATCTCTTTGAAGAAACAATACCTTAAAAATTAAAATTGGACAGCTGGAAGATAATGAGTCCATGAGACACCAGGAATCAGTCAAGCAGAATCAAAAGAATGAAAAAAATAGAAGAAAATGTGAAATACCTTTTTGGAAAGACAACTGATCTGGAAAACAGATCCAGGAGGCACAAAATAAAAAAGAAAGAAGTGAAAGAGGTAAATAGAATACTAGAAAAGTTAGACATGATAGATGTCTGGAGAAAATTGAATGAGGATAGAAAGGAATATAACTTTTTCTCAGCAGTACCTGGCACATTTTCAAAAATTGACACAAAAACATCATAGTCAAATGTAGAAAGGCAGAAATAGTAAATGCATCCTTTTTCAGATCATGATGCAATAAAAATTACATGTAAGAAAGAGCCATGGAAAAGTAGACTGAAAATCAATTGGAAACTAAATAATTTCATTCTAAAGATTGAATGGGTCAAACATAAAATGATGGAAACAATCAATAACTTTATCCAAGAGAATGACAATAATGAGACAACATACCAAAATCTGTGGGTTGCAGCCAATAAAGTGCTTAGGGGAAAATCTATAGCTCTAACTGCTTACATGAATAAAAAAGAGAAAGGGGAGATTAATGAATTGGGCATGCAACTTAAAAAGCTAGAAAAAGAACAAATTAAAAAATCCCCAATTAGATACTAAACTAGAAATTTTGAAAATTAAAGGAGTAATTAATAAAATCAAAAGCAAGAAAACTATAGAATTAATCAATAAAACTAATAGCTGGTCTTATGAAAAAAAACAATAAAATAGATAAAATATTGGTTAATTTGATTAAAAAAAAGAAGAAAGCCAAATTACCAGTATCAAAAATGAAAGGGGTGATGGCACCACCAATGAAGTGGAAACTAAAGCAATAATTAGGAATTATTTTGCCTAACTGTATGCCAATAAATTTGACAATCTAAATGAAATGGATAAATATTTACAAAAATACAAACTGCCCAGGTTAACTGAAGAGGAAATGAAATACTTAAATAAGCCCATATTAGAAAAAGAAATTGAACAAGCCATTAATGAAATCCCTAAGAAAAAATCTCCAGGGCCAGATGGATTTACAGGTGAATTCTACCAAACATTTATAGAACAATTAATTCCAATATTATACAAATTATTTGGAAAAAATAGGGGAAGGAGTTCTACCAAATTTGTTTTATAACACAAATATGGTGGTGATACCAAAACCAGGCAGAGCAAAAACAGAGAAAGAAAATTATAGACCAATTTCTCTAATGAATACTGTTGCTAAAATCATAAATAAGATATTAGGAAGGAAATTACAGCAAGTAATCACCAGGATAATACACTATGATCAGGGAGGATTTATACCAGGAATGCAAAGCTGGTTCAACATTAGGAAATCTATCAACACAATCAACCACATCAATAAGAAAACTAACCAAAATCATATGATTATCTCAATAGATGCAGAGAAAGCTTTTGACAAAATACATCACCCATTCCTAATAAAAACACTAGAGAGCATAGGACTACATGGAGCTTTCCTTAAAATAATAAGCAGTATCTACCTAAAACCATCAGCAAGCATTATATGTAATGGAGATAAGTTAGAAGCATTCCCAATAAGATCAGCGGTGAAACAGGGATGTCCATTATCACCTCTATTATTTAACATTGTACCAGAAATGTTAGCTTTAGCAATAAGAGAAGAAAAAGGAATTAAAGGAATTAGAATAGGTAAAGAGGAAACAAAACTATCAGTCTTTGCAAATGATATGATGGTATACTTAGAGAATCCTAAAGAATCAACTAAAAGATGGCTTGAAACAATTAACAACTTTAGCCAAAAGAGCAGGATATAAAATTAATCCTCATAAATCATCAGCATTTCTATACATGACCAACAAAGTCCAGCAGCAAGAGATAGAAAGAGAAATTCCATTTAAAGTAATGGTAGATGGGATGGCTAGGTGGCATATTGGATAAAGCACTGGCCCTGGATTCAGGAGTACCTGAGTTCAAATCCAGTCTCAGACACTTGACACTTACTAGCTGTGTGACCATGGGCAAGTCACTTAACCCTCATTGCCCCACTAAAAAAAAAATAATAATAAAATAAAGTAACAGTAGATAATAGAAAATACTTGGGAGTCCACTTGCTAAGACAAACCCAGGAACTATATGAACATAATTACAAAATGCTTTTCATACAAATCAAATCAGATCTAAATACTTGGAAGGATATCAATTGTTCATGGATAGGCCAAACTAATATAATAAAAATGACAATTCTACCTAAATTAATTTACTTATTCATTGCCATACCAATCAGACTACTTAAAAATTATTTCATAGTTAGAAAAAATAATAACAAAATTCATCTGGAAAAGCAAAAGTCAAGAATATCAAGGGAAATAATGAAAAAAATGCACAGGATGGTGGGCTAGCTGTGCCAAATCTGAAGCTTTACTATAAAGCAGCAGTCATCAAACCTATTTAGTACTGGCTAAGCAATAGCGTGGTAGATCAGTGGAATAGGTTAGGCACAGGCAACACAGTAGTAAATGACATTAGTAATGTAGTGTTTGATAAACCCAAAGATTCCAGCTTCTGGAATAGGAACTCAGTATTTGACAAGAACTTCTGGGAACACTGGAAGATAGTATGGCAGAAACTAGGCATAGACCAACATCTTATACCTTATACTAAAATAAGGTCAAAATGGTTATATGATTTAGACATAAAAGGTGATAACATAGGTAAATTAGGAGAGGAAGGAATAGTTTACTTCTCAGATCTTTGGAAAGGAGAACAGTTTATGACCAAACAAGAGATAGAGAATAGTATGAAATGCAAAATGCATGATTTTGACTGTATTAAATTAAAAAAAATTGTACAAACAGAAGAAATGCATCCAAAAATTAGAAAGGAGGCAGAAAGCTGGTAAACAGATTTTACAGCCAGTGTTTCTGACAAAGGACTCATTTCTAAAATATATAGGGAACTAAATCAAATTTATAGGAATCCAAGTCATTCCCCAATTGAGAAATGGTCAAAGGATATGAACAGGCAGTTTTCTGATGAAGAAATCAAAGCCATCTCTTGCCATACAAAAGAAGTGCTAAATCACTATTGATTAGAGAAATGTAAATTAAAACAACTCTTAGGGACCACCTGACACCTATCTGATTGGCTAATGTGACAAAAAAGGAAAATAATAAATGTTGGAAAAACTGTGGAAAAATTGGAACACTAATGCATTGTTGGTGGAGCTGTGAACTGATCCAACCATTCTGGAGAGCAATTTGGAACTATACCCAAAGGGCCATAAAGCTATGCATACCCTTTGATCCAGAAATTCCACTTTTAGGTCTTTTTCCCAAAGAAATCATGGAAGGGGTAAAGGGACCCACATCTACAAAAATATTTATATCTGCTCTTTTTGTGGTGGCAAGGAATTGGAAATTGAGGGAATGCCCATCAATGAGGGAATGGCTGAAAAAGTTGTGGTGTATGAATGTAATGGAATATTATTGTGTTGTAAGAAAGGATGAGTAGGCAGATTTCAGAGAAACTTGGAAGGACTTACATGAACTGATGCTGAGTGAAGTGAGCAGAACCAGGAAAACATTGCACATGGGGACTTAATGCAGTGAGACCAACCAGAAGGTTAGGTAATAGTTTGAGTCTGAGATGTTCACCTCGACCAGGGTGTTGGCATTACCACAAAAGAGAAGAGGGAATAATATAAACAGGTTTTTTAAAGGGTTATTTCTCTTAACTTTCATTGCATGCTTTGTCTCATTCTGATCTTTAATATTACTGGTACTACACTAACAAGACTACTTCTCAATTTTGCATTTTCCACTGTTGTTGTACCAACCTGCCCTTCCTTCCATTTCATTTGATAAATCACTGACAGTTACATAATATATAAAATTTATAAAGTACTTGATCTACATTATCAAATTTAAACTTGCCAATACCCATAAAGCAATATTTTAAATATAAGTATCGTGATATAATTAGCATTGGAGGACATGGAAGCTCAAAGCAGTTAAATGACTTGCCCTTAGTTACACAGGTAGTATGAAAAGGGAGAACTGAACACAGTCTGTTTTTGAAATGTTTGTTCTTGTTTTTGTAAATCCAGATTGCTGGATTATTCATATGTATGTGTGTGCATGTATTTATGTATGTATATACACATACACACATATATATGTATATATGTGTATATTTATATATGTACATATAAATATATACATATAGATTCAAAAATAATTTTAAAATGAATTTCTGGTGGTGACAAACATATTCCCTTCATGTTCCTTCAGACTTTGATCTCGAGGGTTTGCATTGCTTGCTAACCTGATTTCTCTCACATAGCTCTTTAGTTCTTGAGATCCTATATATCCCTTGTAATTTTATAAAATCTGTTCTCAAATTCAAGCTACATATGACCTCATGCCAGGTTTTATTCTACTTTATCAAAATCAATCAGGCAAAATGATAATTTTCCAGAAAAGTGCCCCTCCAGCAACAAGTTACTTGTTCAGCACTGCCACTTTCAGAGTAGATATTTTCTCTGTTGTTTCCTCCCTTTGTGAAGGATAAGGATAAGGCTTGTCATTATATTGTTATCAGAGCTCTAAGGTGAGAAAACTTTCTACTAAAGCAGGCCAGCATTTTCTCTGCATCTTATTGTAATAGATTTGTTTGTTGAGTGGCATACCTGGGATCATACAGATAGTATTATGTCAGGCAGGGTTTGAATTTTGGTTTCTGTGGTTTTGAGAGTAACATCAATTAGGCAAGTTAAGAAGTTAGGAAATGGTTTGCTTTTGGTAGAATTGCTCTAAGATGTAGGTATTGAACTTGATTAATCTGAGTTCCATTTTAGCCCCAAATATAGCATTATCTCATCCCATGATCTCATATCCAGGGAATTAAAGTTCCTCATCATGAAAGCATCATCTGTGTATTTTAGATTTATGATGCATCCCTATTTATTACTAGAGAGAGCTTAATATAGTCTTGTGAGTAAGTCTACAGAAATTGTCTCCACTAGTTCCATTTTGCTCTCTTCCTCTTCTCTCTCCATTCCTAATAGCAAAAATTTGATCAGAACACAATAAAAAGTAAGGATATCTTTATTTGGAGACAATTTTCATTATGATCCAGATGAGTTTCAACTCTTAATGATTATATTATTTTGGAGGAAGCAGAATTCTCCATTTGTGATTTACTGACCATTACTAAATATCCCACTCCCTTCTTTTTGAGGAACTCAAAAGTGCTTGGCCTTGCCCTATTCCAACAAATCTCATGCAGTTACCATATCCCATGATCCTTTGATCTCTCTTTCCAGTTGTAAAAATGTATTTTTCCTACTTCTCCTACCCCCACCAAAAGGGGCTATACTGTATTATAAAAATAAAATATTTTTGTATAAACCTGTTTTATAAATATTAAATTAAATATTTTAAATGAATAGATAGCCCTATAGAATTAGCCCTTCTTGATATTCTTCTTACATATAAAATCAAACTAAAATCTTATGCTTTGAAAACTCACTGGCACTTTCGTTATCATCCTAAGTCAAATACAATTGAGGGGGGTGGTAACAATAAAATGACAATGAATTGTTCTTTTTTCCATATAAATATTCTATTATTTTCCAGTTACATTTAGAAATGGTTTTCAACATTTGTTTTTATAAGATTTGAAGTTTCAAATTTTTCTCCTTCCCTCCTCTCCCTCCCCCCAACCCAAGACAGTAAGTAATCTGATGTCGGTTGTATATGTACAATAACATTAAACATATTTCTGCATTAGTCATGTTATAAGAGAAGAATCAGAGCAAAAAGGAAAAACCTCAAAAAAAGAAAAACAACAGCAACAAAATCAATAGAAATACTATGTTTCAATCTGCATCCAGATTCAACAGTTCTTTTTTTTTTTCTGGATTTGGAGAACATTTTCCTTTATGAGTCCCTTGGAACTATTTTGGACCATTGTATTGCTGAGAAGAATCAATTCTATCACAGATGATCAACACACAATGTTGTTGATACTGTATAAAATGTTCTCCTGGTTCTGCTCATCTCACTCATCATCAGTTCATGCAAGTCCTTCCAGGTTTCTCTGAAATCTGCCTGCTCATTGTTTTTAACAGCATAATAGTATTTCATTACATTCAAATACCACAACTTGTTTAGCCATTCCCCAATTGATGGAAGACCCCATAATTTCCAATTCCTTTCCAACATAAAAAGAGCAGCTATAAATAATTGACAATGAATTGTTCTTAATCAATTCACTTACACCCAGTACAGTGTGAGCATTTTATTTTATGCCTTTTAGTTATCTGTCAATCAAAATACAGTTTATATATATATAACATTTAAAAAAACTAAAATTGGTGCCTTTGGGTATATTTATTTTCTATTAAAGTATTGGGAAGAACACATCCTTCAGCACACAATGAGCCTACATTTTGCTGTTTTGAATAGCTAAGCTAAGAGATTGGTGCTCGTTTAATTAGCAGAGCTTGTCGCATAATGTGGAAGCTGATGCAGATGATAATAAATGTGTGAATTGTTGGCTGCATCTCAACCCTCCATGAGGAAAAAAAATTAAAAATATACTGGTATATTTCAATACTCTTAGGAAAAATGAAAAGGAAAAAAGTCATCTTTGATAAAAAGAATTTAAATAATCACGAATACTTGGCACAACTTTCCCCTTAAATAATTCAGTACTGAAAGAGAAAACTGGCCTGTTGTTATTTTTGAAAATTACCAAATATAGTCATAAGACCATGCCTTAAGGTATGGTAAAAAAATGACTGGACTGAGAATAAGTAGACCTGAACTCAAAACTGAGCTCTGATATACTTTCTAAACACAAGATCTTGTTCAAGGAATTAGATATTAGTCTGTTCCCCTATGAAATAGGGATTCTACTACTCATGAAGAGAAAATGGAATGTCATCAAACTCATCAAGACTTGGGTTCAAAGTCTATCTCTGGCACATATAATAGCTGTGTGACCCTGGAAAACACAGGGTCACTCAATACACCACAGTTAAACACTAATCACTCCAAAATGTCTGTGTATAAATTAGAGAGAGAATCAATTTGTATAGGTCACAGAGCATTGACTGCGGAGTCATGCATGATGCAGTTGGAAAGATAGGTAGGGCCCATACTATGATGGACTTCAAAGCTAAATAAATGATTTTCTATTTTCTCCTAGGGGAATTAGTAAATCCTGGATTTTTTTTTTTTTGAGTAGGGTAGTGATGGAGTCAAATATGCTTAAGAAAAATCACAGTGCCAGGTTCAGGTTGTATAGACTGCATTGGGGAGAAAGCTGTGGAAGGGGAGGAGGACCTGAAGGTGAGTGTTGGCTGTGTGTCTTGAGGCCATGGTTCCCCATCTTAGGATGTCCTTTTGGGGGTGGGGGGAGATGGGTGAGTAGGTTTTTATTTTGGAAGAGGTATGTAGGGGTAAAAAATAATCCATCAAAATGTTGCTGAGAAAGGAGGAAAAATATATTTAAAAACCTTACAAAAATACATCAAACCAACAAACCAGTTTCAAGTGGGGAGGCAGCCAAGGCTGGAGCGGAACAGAAAATCTGACGGAGACATACTGTTACCTCCTGGCAACCCAGCGTCTGTTTCCCTGGGCACTTTGCAGAGGAAGGTGGAATAGATTTTAGCTGGAAAGAAATGGGCCATAACTAATGCATGCACTGCACAAATGCCCACTTATTTCTCTTGTCCTTGCCTACCAGGGCAATTCCATGGACCCTTTGAGGTTCCTCTTTCTGTAATCTAACACTGCTTTTCTAAGCAAGTGGGGTAGATCTGGAGGTATTATTTAGTGCTTTGTGGTTGTAATACTAAAGGAAAGATAATTAAGGTGACTAAATCCATGTAGAAATCAGTTACTTCAATCCCAACTTCCCAGGCCCAAGTAAAGTCTTTCCTTTCATTCACCAAAGTACAATTGTCAGAATCAGAGATAGGAAGGGTTGTAGTTTAAAAAGAAATTTAGGGGTATGTGTCTTTCTCTGTTTTGGGTTCTATATTTATTTTAAAATAGGTGGGGGAAGGATATCACATAAAGGATAGCCCTTTGTATCATGACTTCAAATACAATTCTAGCATGTAGTCCAGAGGATAGCAAAGCAACCCCTGAAGCAACAAGTTTTTAACAAAAGTCTGGGAAGTCGGGGAGGAGCCACCATGTCAGTATTTACTGCTTCTGGCAATTTCTAGCAGCCTTTGTCTATCTTTGTTGTTGGACAGACTCCATACAGAACCCTCTAGTGTTAGCTGTTATGATTTGAGGACACTAAGCTAGAGTAACTCATCAGATATTTCACTGACAACAAGTCTACTCATGTCCAGAATGCATTTTCTTCCATGATGACACAACAGAAGGTATGACCATGGAAGTCATTGGGTTATGTGTCTATGCTCCACAGAGCACCAATGAGGCATCTGACTTATTATCAGTGTCCTTCAGTTGTAGTGCCCAGAATAGAACACAGTATTGATGAAGTAGACTGCCCCTCCTCATTATTAGAAGATATATTTCTCTCTCTTTTGTTTTTTGTTTTTGTTTTTTGGTGAGGCAGTTGGGGTTAAGTGACTTGCCCAGGGTCACACAGCGAGTAACTGTTAAGTGTCTGAGGCCAGATTTGAACTCAGGTCCTCCTGACTCCAGGGCCGGTGCTCTATCCACTGCACCACCTAGTTGCCCCAATATATTTCTCTTAATGAAATCCAAGTTCACATCAACAGCCTACTATTCATTCATATTGAACTTGCAGCCAACTTCAAACCCCTATATTATTTAAAACCATTTGTTGTCTGTGTTTCACTTTTGTTCTTATGAAGTTGATTTTTTGAGCCCTCAAGCGTATCAAATTTCATTTTAATTTTCATCACAATAACCTAGCCAGTGAAAACACTTTTGAAGACCTACTTCTTTTTTTTTTTTTTTAGTGGGACAATGAGTGTTAAGTGACTTGCCCAGGGTCACACAGATAGTATGTGTCAAGTGTATGAATCCGGATTTGAACTCAGGTCCTCCTGAATCCAGGGCTGGTGCTCTATCCACTGTGCCACCTAGCGGTCCTTGAAGACCTATGTCTGATCTCTTCAGCTTTCTGTCACCTGTCTTTAGACATGCAATCTATGTCTTTACGCTTTTAAAAACAAGTTAAATATAATAAAGAAAAACACAAATCCCTGGAGGCATTTCCTTGTAAATCTGCTGTCAGACTGGCATTAAGGCATTAATACGTAGGATTTGTGCCTGTCATTCAGCCATTCTATAATCTATCTAATTGCATTTTCTCCATATTTTCTACCAGAAGAGTCAGAGATATTGTATTAAATGTTTTGCTGAAATCTAGCTAATATATCTGTGTGTATTCATATACATGTACACATACATATATGTCATTCCTATGCTATATTGGACTAATAACTTTTTTGAAAAAATAAAGTAGTCTGGTATACTCTTGGTGAATCCATGCTTGCTATATATAATGACTATTTCCTTTTCTAGATGCTCACTAACCATATTTTTAATGGTCAATTATGCCACTTGCCCAGCCCACCAGTCTACAGTTTTCAGACTCTATTCTGTTGTTTTGGGTTTGTTTTTTTTTTTTAATTTGGGCAACATGAGCCCTTTTCCATTGCTGTGGTTCTATTATATTACTTATCCTTAATTGCTCAAAGTCTGTAAGTCACACCACATTCTAGGTAATCATTTTAAAGCAAAAATATCCTAACCCACATTACATCCATAAGGCAAACTTTAAATGAAATATCATTATGCTGCCTCGTCCTTTAAGGTCTACCAGAGCATGAAATCGATGTCACCATAAGCCAAGGTGCAGCCAAATATCCCTTCAAACTCACAACTTTTGTCACTTGCTATGTGCCACTGCCACTGACAATTTTATGACATCCCCCCCAAAGTATTTCTAGAGTTTTCACGCTAAAAATCGCAAAACTATTTATTCAAAGGTCATTGCCAAGGGTAGTAGGTTTAAAATTAGAAACACCAAAAATGTTTCAGGCCAAGGGAGCATGAATACCCAGGTTCTTTATACCACCCTCCCCCTACTGATCCTTCTGTTCCATCCTCACAGGCAGACAGAGTAATGAAATTAGAAAAATGCCAGAACTTAGGGCAAGGCAGTGTTTTGATTCTCTGAATAATTCCACATTCTGCTGGCTCTAGGAAAGGAAATGGACAGACATAGTCAAGGAAAGTATGTTAGGTACACTAATTTATATACCACATACCCACCACCACAAGGAAATAGTGTCTTGGATCTGTTTGGCTCAATTACTCCTGGGATCAATTCCTTTTCCATCAGTGTTACAGCTGGTGTTTTCTGTGGGGGTGAAATGGATTTGGCCAAGTTCAGAATTTATGATTGATAGAAATTAGATGGAGTAAACTCAAGTGTGGAAATAGTATTGAACAAGTTAATTTTGGATTTAGCCTATTAGCAATATTTTTTTGAATGCTGAACATGTACTTGATATTATTTGATTTTCAAATACAACACCCCTTGTCTTAGAGAGTGAGAGGCCCATATTATGGGTAAGCCAGATGTTTTCTGTAGCCCAGTAATGAAATTCCTTCTTTGTTTCTGCCCTCCTGTATGTCCACCACTAAATAATGCTTCCCACAGAGAGTAGGAACACATAGTAAAAGCATCCAAGTAGATTTTATTCATATGACATACTCTAGATGGTAATAAATGCTACATTTGAATAGAAGTTGATTTCTCATCTCTTTCTCTCTTGTTTTTCTACAATAACTCTCAAAAAACCCATGCTTTTGAGTCTCTAAGTTTAGTGTCTTTCCACAGTTGTGGGTTATTTCTCACTGCAAGGTTTCTTGTATACTCCAAATGATAATTTTTCCAGGGATATTGTAAGAATAGGTATGTTCTAGGATTTTCAAGTACAGGTTAAATTATAGAATCAGTGATTCTTACCGGTTCTCTATTGGTAGCCAATTGCAGGACTCGCAGAAAAGGAAGTAACCTGTGGTAAAAAAGAGCAAAGGACTAGGGAGTTTGAAAACCCACCTAGATTCTAGTCCCATGCCTTCAATCAATCAGCACTCTGATTTTGGGAAAAATCCATAGGGTCATAGATTTAAAGCTAGATTGTCAGTGCATACAATTCCTCCATTTTACAGATGATGAAACTCAGATATAGAGATTTTAAGTGACCTGCCTAGGGACACAAGTGTAAGAAGTTTTGTCTGTGGCAGGATTTAAACTCATGTCTTCCTGACTCACATAAATATGTAGTATCTTTTTCTCCACCTACTTTGATATCAATCAGCTATGGGACCTTTGAGAGGTAACATTAATTTTCCATTTCTCAGTTTTCTCACCTGACAAATGGTGGTGACAGCTCTTCACCATTTTTGTGATAATTGAGGGATAAGAATTTTGTATTTCTTAGAGAACCACATATACACAAATTGCTATGATTATATACATGTATTTCATTTCTTCTATCTTCTTCTGTTAGTTCTGTGTGCACTCACTTCTTTCCAAATTTGTGTTATGTCTTATGGAAAGAGTCTCCGGACAGACACTAACCTAAAAGAGCAGCTTTGGACTGTGCTGCTGGAGTTCATTTTGCTCCAGATAACCAAGACCTTTCTCACATGGGAAAAGAACTATTTTGTGCATCCCCTGAAAGGGTTGAATAATTTAATGGAGATAGTAGGAAAGGCATCCAAAAGTATTTGAATCCCATTATCCCTGACACCTTGGTTGGTCCCTCCAAACAAGAGAGGATCAAAAACATTCAGGACCATGACCCAAACCCAAGGAACTCAATATCCACCTTTCCTATTCATATCATAATCTCCTCAAGTAAGAAGCTTCTCTTAAAAGCAACATCAGCTCATAGATATCCCACATCTCAATGATGATTGTTCAATTTGAAAGGAAATCTCATCTCAGGTTTCATAATTTTTGTGCCCGTTTCATTTTAGATGCACAAAATTCTAAATTTCTTAGAAGACAAACAGTTATTAAGTAGATGCTATATATCAGGCCACTGGGCTAAGAGTTGGGATATGAAAAAGGAGCAAAAGAGAGTCTCTGTTCACCATTAGCTTATAACCTAATGGAGCAGATTACATACAAATAAATATATACAAAGTAAATCATTCACATACATATATATGTGTATATGATAAACAGGGAATAATTAACAGAGAGCCAGCACTGGAATTAAGAGGGATTGAGGTTTTACTGTACAAGGTGGGTTTTAGTTGAGATTTAAAGAAAGCCAAGAAGATCAGTAGTCAGAGCACAAAATTCTTCATACACATCATCTCCTTTCATCCTCATAAGAACCTTGTGAGGTAGGCACTGTTGTTGTCTCTGTTTGACAGAGAAGGAAACTGAGGTTTAGAGAGGACAAATAATTTCCCCAAGGTCATGAAAGTGATATTATTCAGTAAGCATTTATTAAATTCTTACTATGTACCAGGCAGCATGATAATGCCTGGGAATACAAGAACAATGAAAATGAAGTCCCTGCCCTTAAAGAGAAGACAACATATTGATGGGAGAGGAAAATGTCAGAAGGGCATGATGGAGAAGTCTAGGATTTAGCCTACTTAGAAATGAGTATAATAATATCAATGGGGATAATGAGTGCCTATTTCCCAAGCCTGATGGGAGGATCCAATAGTGTAATACATGCAAAGCACTTTTCCAACTTTAATGGACCATATTAAGGCTAGTTATTATATTGAGATGTCTTCACATTATTGTCTCTTTTCTAACAAACCAAGAAGCATTTATTAAGTTCCTTTTATGTGTTATCACATGTACCTATCTCTAAGCCAATGAGACATGGGCCCTTTATTCCTTTGCTCTGGATAGCTAGATGAATTATATAAATATATCTATAGTTTTCACTATTGATGACTAATAGGCTACAGGCATCCACTATACAACAGGATACAAAACCAGGATGTAGGTGCCAGATGTAGCTAGAGAAGGTGCAGAGAAAGAAATACAACATCCAAGATAACAAACAAGAATTCACCAACCATCTGTTGGCCAGATGTGGGTGTCAAGAAGGCTATCTCTGTCCTAAATCTTTTACCTACCTCTCTCAATATGGTTTTTCAGCTTTAAGCCATACTATATGGATGACTGTAGCATGTCATTAAATGCTTACTGAGTGCTTGACAAAGTGTATGGCTGAGAGAATGTGTTAACCCACACAATCAAAAATAAGAGTAGCAATAGTCAAAGTAATGACAGTAAAATAAATAGACAACAACAGCAAAAAGAACTGTGCTGTTTTGAGACACAACGGGGAAGACATTACAAGCTTACACTCAGTCACAGGAAGGAATATGAAAAGTTTGTAATATGTACCATCATCTACAAAATTGGCATCATCTCTAATTGTCAGAATGTTGAAAGTAGAATCAATGAATGTTAAGGTTGGAAAAGATTTTAATGATAACCTGGTTAATCAATTAATCAATCAGGGAATAATTATTAAGTACCCACTATGTGCTAAACATCGTACTAGTTGCTCATTCAAGACTTCTCATTTGATAGTTGGGGAAAAAAATAGGCCAAGGGAAATGAAAAGTCTCATTCACATTCACACAGTAGGGTAAGGATTACAAATCCAGCTTCCTGGCTTCCAGTCCAATCCTCCTCTTTGGACACTATTACATTGACCATAATCATAGAAATGCATAGTTAGAAAGACCCCCAGAAGTCAATGAGCCCAATCAATACCCATCTTGGGATCTATTCTACAATATTATTTCTTTTCTTTTTTTTTTTTTTTTGCGGGGCAATGGGGGTTAAGTGACTTGCCCAGGGTCACACAGCTAGTAAGTGTTAAGTGTCTGAGGCTGGATTTGAACTCAGGTACTCCTGAATCCAGGGCCAGTGCTTTAACCACTGCGCCATCTAGCTGCCCCCCTACAATATTATTTCTACAAAGGTAATGGTTGAACCTAAAGGACCTACTTTGTGAGAGAAAAGAAGAGCTTGCCTATTTGGAGATAGTACTTAACATTTTCTTGCAATTGCTAAATTATTGAATATGTGATTTAGTGACTAAAATGGTATCCCAATGACCTTCTTGACTTACTTAGGTTTTAACAGTAAATCATTTAGGGGCAGCTAGGTGGTGCAGTGGATAGAGCACTGGCCCTGGAGTCAGGAGGACCTGAGTTCAAATCTGGCCTCAGACACTTGACACTTACTAGCTGTGTGACCCTGGGCAAGTCACTTAACCCCCATTGCCTCACCAAAAAAAAAAAAAAAAGTAAATCATTTAGTAGTTTTTCCATGTGTAGGCATGTTTTATACAAAGAACAAAGATAAAATCAAAATCAAGCCATTATGTGAAATTTGCATACATAAAAAATTATTGGACATTTCAAAGAAATGTAGCCATTTATACTTTAAATGAAAATGTAGGTTTTGTAAAGGCAGTAATATGTGTGTATATATTTATTTATGTATATGTATGTGTATATGAGTGTGTGTATATATAATCTATCTATATAGACATATTCCTCTATTTCCTGTGATAATGCCTGGCAAAGTAAACACTCATGAAATTATTATCAAATGAAAGAATGAAAATTCTACCATTCTTTGCTATTTTCCTTTTCTACATATCTTTCTGTAAGAATCAGCCTTAGCAGGTACATAGAGGACCAGTATTGTTTTCAGGAACATCTGGATTTAAGTCCTACTTTTAAAACAAAGGAATGGCTCTTTTCCTCAGTGCTTCCTGAGGAGAGGCAGCTCTCTCTTCACTGGCACCTTACCTGCCCTCAGACCGCTCGTGAAGCCCAAAATCGTCAAGAAGAGGACCAAGAAGTCCATCTTCCACCAGTTAGACCGACATGTCAAGATCAAGAGAAACTGGCATAAACCAAGAAGCATTGACAACAGGGTGCAAAGACGAATCAAGGGCCAGATCGTGATGCCCAATATTCGTTATGGAAGCAATAAGACAAAACACGTTACCTAGTGGTTTCAGGAAGTTTCAGGTGCACAATGTCAAAGAGGTTGAAGTACTGCTGATGTGCAACAAATCTTACTGGGCTGAGGTTGTTCACAATGTTTCCTCGAAGAATCGGAAAGTCATAGTTGAGAGAGCAGCTCAGCTAGCCATCAAGATCACCAATCCAAATGCTAGTCTGAGGAGTGAAGAAAATGAGTAAAAATTTGCACATTTTTATTTGTGTTAAATAAACCGCCAATGACAAAAACAAAAACAAACAAAAACAACAAAGGAATGAAGGGGACCATGGACAGTTACATCATAATTTTTTATCTGCATTGGTGAAATAAATGTTCACACTGGGAAATTCCTACTGATGAAATGATAAAATCGTATGTTGAAATGAAAAAAGAAAATTAAAAAAATACCACACCTATAGCGTGCATCATCAGAACATTGTTATTTACAGCAATAGTTTCACAAAACTCAAATATCCAAAACTAGAAACATAAAATTTGTGGAGGTTGTACTAGAAACAAAATCTTGGGCATTTTTCTCATGAATTAAATAGTGATATAAGTGATTAATTCTTCACAGATCTAACAAAAAACAGAGAATGAACAGCCTCCACATTCCGCCTTCAAAGGAAACTTGGGAAATTTGGCCTTGAATCCAATTCTGTTTGAAATTTGAGCCAAATGGATGGGTTCAATTCTCAATGTCAGCTGTGCTGAGGGTGAAAAGGAAAAGCTGTTGTCTGAAATGAGGTCAAATCCATATGCTGGCAAACAGACAATTCTTCCCAAGAATCTGAGCTTTTCATTCCTGCACCTGTAACAGGATCATGCTGGAATCCCCAACTTGGCAGGGCAGCTGTTCTGTCTGTCTATCAGATTCAGTGTGGAAATTTGTACAACCCAAGTATTCAGATTTATGGAAGGGTTCTGTATGTGGGCTTGTTGATTAAGCCCACAACATATACCATATATTAGTATAACAATGTAACATTTCATTATATTTAAGCAGCAATGCTATATGAAAGGGGAATACATTGCAGACTAATTAATGTTGGCAAAGCTTGTAGTACAATCTCACTCTGTTTAGCAACAATCAGCATGATTCCTACAGAGCATGTATAGTTGTTGGGGACACAGCCACATGGAGGGGAGCTAGCAATTTACATAAATGGTGGCAAATTTCAGTACTCACAATGGGAAAAAAAGTGTGAAGCTTTGTCCTACATATGACTTGATGGATAGAATGTTGTGTCTGGGGTCTGAATCCTTCAGATACTACTTGTGTGACCCTGGGTAAGTCCTTTAACCTCTTTTAACCTCAGTTTATGGACTTGTAAAATCAGAATAATAAAAATAATAGCACATATCTCCACAGATTATTGTGACCATAATATGAAATATGCATGCAATGTGCAGTGTTTTGCAAACCTCAGTGTTATATTAATGTTGGCTATTATTATTGCCATCATCATCGTGGTGATCATCAGCATCCTGTCTCAGACATTTATTTGCTATGTGATCCTGGGTAAATAGTTTAACTCTCTGTGCCCTGGTTTCTTTATCTGTAAAATGCAAGTAATAGCACTTACCTCCAATAGTTGTTTTGAGCTGTATTCATATATATATGCATATGTAGAATATATTAAACATATATGCAGATATATGAATACATATAGACATTATATATGTGTATGTGTGTGGTGTGTGCATTGTTTGACTAGGTCCATCTCACTCATTACTTAACCAGTAGTTATTTAATTGTCCTCTCTTGATTTACATAAACTCTGAAAAGATATGCCTCAGGGAATTTATTGTGTCTGCATAACAGTGCTATTCCTTTTCTCCCTAGCTGAAAGAGTCCTAGATTTCCAAGACTCTCCCTGATCTTCCTTTGTGTATATGATTAAAGTCAGAAAACATTTTTTTCAATTTATTTTTTACATATAAGGTATTTTATTTTTTCTGTTACATGTAATGATAGTTCTCAACTTTTGTTTATACAAGCTTTACAATTTCAGATTTTTCTCCCTCCCTCCCCTCCCTCTCCCCTCCCCTAGACAGCAGGTAATATAATATAGGTTATATCTATATATCTATATATCATATCCATATCCATATAGATAGATAGATAGATACACACATATATATACACATAATAACATTAATCCTATTTCTGCATTAATCCTGTTACAAGAGAAAGAATCAGAGCAGTGATGCAAAACCTCAAAATAGAAAAAAAAAAACAACAGCTCCCAAAACAAAAGAAATAGTATGGTTCAATCAGCATCTATACTCCACAGTTCTTTTTTTTTTTTTCCTTGGATTTGGAGATCCTCTTCCATCATGAGTTCCCTGGAACTCTTCTGTACCATTGCATTGGTGAGAAGAATATAGTCCATCACAGTAGGTCAACACTCAATGTTGATGATACTGTGTACAAGGTTCTTCTGGTTCTGCTCATCTCACTCATCATCAGCTCACGTAAGACCCTCCAGGTTTCTCTGAACTCCTCCTGCTCATCATTTCTTACAGCACAATAGTATTCCATTGTATTCATATACCACAACTTGTCCAGCCATTCCCCAATTGATGGGCACCCCCTCAACTACCAATTCCTTGCTACCACGTAAAGAGTAGCTATAAATATTTTTGTACACGTGGGTCCCTTTACCCCTTCCATGATTTCTTTGGGAAAAAGACCTAAAAGTGGAATTGCTGGGTCAAAGGGTATGCACAGCTTTATCGCCCTTTGGGCATAATTCCAAATTGCTCTCCAGAATGGTTGGATCAGTTTACAGCTCCACCAACAATGCATTAGTGTTCCAATTTTCCCACAGCTTCTCCAACATTTACTCTCTTTCTTTTTTGTCATTTTAGTCAATCTGATAGGTGTCAGGTGGTACCTCAGAGTTGTTTTAATTTGCATCTCTACTCAATACTGATTTAGAGCATTTTTTCATATGGGAATAGATAGCTTTGGTTTCTTCATCAGAAAACTGCCTGTTCATATCCTTTGACCATTTCTCAATTGGGGAATGACTTGGATTCTTATAAATTTGATTTAATTCCCTATATATTTTAGAGATGAGGCCTTTATCAGAAGCACTGGCCTCAAAAATTGTTTCCCAGCTTTCTGCCTCCCTTCCAATTTTGGATGCATTGCTTCTGTTTGTACAAAAAATTTTTAATTTAATAGAATCAAAATCATCCATTTTGCATTTTATAATAAACTCTATCTCTTGTTTGGTCAAAAACTGTTTTCCTTTCCAAAGATCTGATAGGTACACTATTCCTTTCTCTCCTAATTTACCTATGGTATCACCTCTTATGTCTATATCACGTATCCATTTTGACCTTATTTTAGTATAAGGTGTAAGATGTTGGTCTATGCCTAATTTCTGCCATACTATCTTCCAGTTTTCCCAGCAGTTTTTGTCAAATACTGAGTTCCTATCCCAGAAGCTGGAGTCTTTGGGTTTATCAAACACTACATTACTAGTGTCATTTACTACTGCATTTCCTGAGCCTAGCCTATTCCATTGATCTATCACTCTATTTTTTAGCCAGTACCAGATAGTTTTGATGACTGCCGCTTTGTAGTAAAGCTCCAGGTTTGGTACCGCTAACCCACCTTCCTGTGAATTTTTTTTCATTATTTCCCTGGATATTCTTGAGTTTTTGTTTTTCCAGATGAATTTTGTTATTATTTTTTCTAGCTGTATAAAATAATTTTTAGGTAGTCTGATTGGTATGGCACTGAATAAGTAAATTAATTTAGGTAGAATTGTCATTTTTACTATATTAGCTCTGCCTATCCATGAGCAATTGATATCTTTCCAATTATTTAGATCTGATTTGATTTGTGTGAAGAGTGTTTGGTAGTTGTGTTCATAGAGTTCCTGGGTTTGTCTTGGCAAGTAGACTCCCAACTATTTTATATTATCTACCGTTACTTTAAATGGAATTTCTCTTTCTATCTCTTGCTGCTGGACTTTGTTGGTCATGTATAGAAATGCTGATGATTTATGTGGATTTATTTTATATCCTGCTACTTTGCTAAAGTTGTTAATTGTTTCAAGTAATTTTTGAGTTCATTCTCTAGGATTCCTTAAGTATACCATCATATCATCTGCAAAGAGTGATAGTTTTGTTTCCTCCTTGCCTATTCTAATTCCTTTAATTCCTTTCTCTTCTCTGATTGCTAAAGCTAACATTTCTAGGACAATATTAAATAATAGGGGTGATAATGGACATCCCTGTTTCACCCCTGATTTTATTGGGAAGGCCTCTAATTTATCTCCATTGCATATAATACTTGCTGATGGCTTTAGGTAGATACTGTTTATTATTCTAAGGAAAGCTCCTCCTATTCCTAAACTCTCTAGTGTTTTTATTAGGAATGGGTGCTGTACTTTGTCAAAAGCTTTCTCTGCATCTATTGAGATAATCATATGATTTTGGTTGGTTTTCTTATTAATGTGGTTGATTATGTTAATAGTTTTCCTAATGTTGAACCAGCCCTGCATTCCTGGTATAAATCCCACCTGGTCATAGTGTATTATCCTGGTGATCACTTGCTGTAATCTCCTTGCTAATATCTTATTTAAGATTTTAGCATCAATATTCATTAGGGAAATTGGTCTATAATTTTCTTTCTCTGCTTTTGCTTTGCCTGGTTTTGGTATCACCACCATATTTGTGTCATAAAACGAATTTGGTAGAACTCCTTCTTCACCTATTTTTCCAAATAATTTGTATAATATTGGAATTAATTGTTCTTTAAATGTTTGGTAAAATTCACCCGTAAACCCATCTGGCCCTGGGGATTTTTTCTTAGGGAGTTCATTAATAGCTTGTTCAATTTCTTTTTCTAATATGCATTTATTTAAGGATTTTATTTCCTCTTCAGTTAACCTGGGCAGTTTGTATTTTCATAAATATTCATCCATTTCATTTAGATTGTCAAATTTATTGGCATACAGTTGGGCAAAATAATTCCTAATTATTGATTTAATTTCCACTTCATTGGTGGTAACATCACCCTTTTCATTTTTGATACTGGTAATTTGGTTTTCTTCTTTCTTTTTTTTAATCAAATTAACCAATATTTTATCTATTTTATTGGTTTTTTCATAAAACCAGCTCTTAGTTTTATTGATTAATTCTATAGTTTTTTTGCTTTCAATCTTATTAATTTCTCCTTTAATTTTCAGGATCTCTAATTTAGTGTCTAATTGGGGATTTCTAATTTGTTCTTTTTCTAGCTTTTTAAGTTGCATGCCCAATTCATTAATCTCCTCTTTCTCTTTTTTATTCATGTAAGCATTTAGAGCTATAAGTTTTCCCCTAAGCACTGCTTTGGCTGCATCCCATAGATTTTGGTATGTTGTCTCATTATTGTCATTCTCTTGAATAAAGTTATTGATTGTTTCTATGATTTCTTGTTTGGCCCATTCATTCTTTAGAATGAAATTATTTAGTTTCCAATTGATTTTCATTCTACTTTTCCCTGGCTCTTTCTTACATGTAATTTTTATTGCATCATGATCTGAGAAGGATGCATTTACTATTTCTGCCTTTCTCCATTTGACTATGATGTTTTTGTGCCCTAATACATGGTCAATTTTTGAAAATGTGCCATGTACTGCTGAGAAAAAGGTATATTCCTTTCTATCCCCATTCAATTTTCTCCAGACATCTATCATGTCTAACTTTTCTAGTAATCTATTCACCTCTTTCACTTCTTTCTTATTTATTTTTTGGCTAGATTTATCTAATTCTGAGAGGGGGAGATTCAGATCCCCCACTAGTATAGTATTACTATCTAATTCCTCTTGTAACTCATTTAACTTCTCCTCTAAGAACTTGGATGCTATACCACTTGGCGCATACATATTTAATATTGATATTACTTCATTATCTATAGTACCTTTAAGTAATATGTAATTTCCTTCCTTATCTCTTTTAATGAGATCTATTTTTGCCTGCACTTTGTCTGAGATAAGGATTGCTATCCCTGCCTTTTTTACTTTAGCTGAGGCATCATATATTCTGCTCCAGCCTTTTACCTTTACTCTGTGTGTATCTCTCTGCTTGAAATGTGTTTCTTGTAAACAGCATATTGTAGGATTCTGGTTTTTAATCCACTCTGCAATTCGCTTCCGTTTTATAGCAGAGTTCATCCCATTCACATTCACAGTTATTATTACTGACTGTCTATTCCCCTCCATTCTATTTACCCCCTTTGTACTTTTCCCCCCTTCTTTCACCGCATTCCTCCTCACCGACGTTTTACTTCTTACCCCTGCCTCCCCCAATCTGCCCTCCTTTTTTATCACCCCCCTCTCTTTTCTTTACCCTTTTCTCCCTTGCTTTTGTCCTCCCTTCTATCAGTCCCCCCTTTCCCTTCCCCTTTTGTTTCCCTAAAGAATGAGTTAAGTTTCTTTATCCCAATGAACGTATATGTTATTCCCTCTTTGAGTCAAATCTAATGAGAATAGGGTTGAAACCATGTTCCCCCCTCCTTTCTTTCCCTCTATTGTAATAGGTTTTTTTCCACCTCTTCATATGATGTAATTCATCCCATTCCACCTCCCCTTTCCTCTCCTCCCCATAGGCTCCCTTTTTATCCCCTTAATTCTTTTGTATCATCACATCAAAGACAATTTATATTTATACCCTCTATATAAAGTCCTTCTCTCTGCCCAAATACATTTACAGTTCTTAAGAGTTATGAGTATTATCTTCCTGTGTAGGGATATAAACAGTTTAACCTGATAGGGTAACTTTTTTTTTCCCCTCTGTTTACCTTTTTAAACTTCTCTTGAGTCTTGTATGTTGAGATCAAATTTTCTATTCAGTTCTGGTCTTTTCACCAGGAAAGATTGAAAGTCCCCAATGTCATTAAATGTCCATCTTTTCTCCTGAAAGAAAATGCACATTTTTGCTGGGTAATAGATTCTCGGCTGCAATCCAAGATCCTTTGCCTTCCGGAATATCATATTCCAAGCCTTGCGGTCCTTTAATGTTGAAGCTACCAGGTCCTGAGCAATCCTGACTGTGGCTCCATGATATTTAAATTGCTTCTTTCTGGCTGCTTGGAGTATTTTCTCCTTCACCTGATAATTCTGGAATTTGGCTACAATATTCCTTGGAGTTTTCCTTTTGGGGTCTCTTTCCGGAGGTGATCAGTGGATTCTTTCAGTGATGATTTTATCCTCTGATTCTATGATATCAGGGCAGTTCTCCTTAATAATTTCCTGGAATATGGTGTCTAGATTCTTTTTCTGGTCATGGCTTTCAGGCAGTCCAATGATTCTCAAATTGTCTCTCCTCGATCTGTTTTCCAGATCAGTTGTCTTTCCAATGAGGTTTTTCACATTTTCTTCTATTTTTTCATTTTTTTAATTCTGCTTGACTGATTCTTGGTGTCTCATGGATTCCTTATCTTCCAACTGTCCCACTTTAATTTTTAAGGCATTGTTTTCTTCAGTGAGATTATGCACCTTTTTTTCCATTTGGCCAAGTGAATTTTTTAAGGTATTGTTTTCTTCAGTGAGATTATGCAGCTTTTTTTCCATTTGGCTAAGTGAATTTTTTAAGGTATTGTTTTCTTCAGTGAGATTATGCAGCTTTTTTTCCATTTGGCCAAATGAATTTTTTAGGGCTTTGTTTTCTTCAGCTTCCTTTTCCAAGCTGCTGATTCTTTTTTCATAGTTTTTTTGTTTTGCTTTAATTTCTCTCCCCATTTTTTCTTCTACCTCTTGCAATTGATTTTTAAAATCCTTTTTGAGCTCTTCCAGGAAGGCTTTTTGTTCTTGTGACCAATTCACCTTCCCTTGTGAGGCTTCAGATGTAGACAATTTGAGGCTATTGTCCTCATCTGAGTTTGTGTTGGCTTCTTCCCTATTGATACAGAAGCTCTCAATGGAGAGGGCTCTTTTTTGCTTCTTACTCATTATTGCAGCTTATTTATTTATTCTTTAAATTGAGGTCTGCTCTGGGGGCAGCAGGGTCCCTGTTTTGGGCTTCTTGTGCAGGTGTATAGGTGCTGTGTGACTGGGCTTTTACTCTGAGGCCTTTATGGTGTGTGGAGATCCCCCGCCCTGCACTTCCTGTCCGATTGTGCTCGGCCAGCCAGGCGCCAGACCCCGGCGTCTGATCCCGCTGTTCGTGGCCCTCTGGGCTGGTGCAGGTAGGTTTTTCCACTGTCCTTCTTGGCCACCAGATTTTTGAACCAGGTTCCGGGAGCCTCAGTTGTTCGGCTGTGGCCCGCAGCTCCTGCTGACTTGCCCCGACCCCCTCGGGGCTGGGTTGCTGCCCTGCGCTGGGCCTCCCTTTTGCCCGAGTCAGACAGACCTTTTCCTGAAGTCTTCTAAATTATCTCTGGTAGGAGGACTGTGTCTCTCTGTCTCTTTGCAGGTTCTGTAGTTTCAGAATCCGTCCAGAGGCTTGATTTAATGTTCGTTTTGAGGGAACAGAAGGAGAGCTCAGGCAGCTTGCTGCTTCCTCTCTGCCATCTTGGCTCCGCCTCCCAATTGGTTTTTTATTGTGTTCCTAAAAAATGTCATGCTTTAGAAGAAACATTTAATCTAATTTAAAAAGAACCCTGCCCCACCCATGCAAAAATTCTTCTTTTAAATTCACTCCTATAGATTTTCCCTAGCAAATTAGTGATTTACCAGATTGAAAAGCAAAAGAAAATATCACTATCAAGAAAAAAAATAGAAAAAACTCTGTGTTCTGAGACTTTTTAGATGGCACTCCAGCCCTGCAAGTATTTAATCTTCATTCAGTAAATTCAAGCACATACTCTATAATTATTTTCTCATTTATCCCATCATGTTTGCTCTAGCTATTGATGCACTTTTACTTAATCCAACCCTTAGTGCTCACAAATAGAGGATTATGTAAAATGACATTTGAAAGCTTTCAGGTTCATTAGGTTCTATCTCTATATCATGTTATGTATATGGACAGAGCTATCCAGTGGCTAACAAATAGGAGGGCAGTGTGTTCTTGTGGAAAGAAGACTGGATATGGAATCAGGGGTAACCTGGGTTTGATTCCAGTCATTGGTGATTACTCATTCTGTAAGACTAAGAAGGCTTAAATGACTGACTCATTGCCACACAATTAGTCCAGTGTCAGAGCTGGGAAACAAACTCAGGTTTCCTGATTGCAAGACCATTGCTGGATTGACTATAACATTTTACTGCTCACTTATAGATTGCCAGATGAGTTGAATCGATATGCTAGCATAGATCTTTGCCAATCTTTCTTATGGAATTGAGAGCTTTTGATTAGCACCCTAAACTGTTCTCCCAGGCTCAGCTCAATAACTAGGGTGGGGTAAAAAACCAAACCAAACCAAAAAACAGAAGGAAAACTAACAAATAAACAAAAAGTACAAACAAGCTTTGTCTCAGGGTTCCAAATATAGATCATGTTCACAGCACTTGAATCCCTGTAGCATAGAAACGACAAAGCTTATTACTGAACTACCTGGAATAATTAGGTAAAATAGGAAATTATCCTGTGATGTTTCCTCATTCCCCTATCAACCTAGGTCTTCACTTCCCAATCCCAGAGGGTTTTTGGTACTGATTTCTCTGGTTTAAAAAAAAAAAAGAGGGGCAGCTAAGTGGCACAGTGGATAAAGCACCAGTCTTGGATTCAAGAGGACCTGAGTTCAAACCCTGCCTCAGACACTGGACACTTATTAGCTGTGTGACCCTAGGCAATTCCTTTTTGTTTGTGTGTGTGTGTATGTGTGTGTTTAGTGAGGCAATTGGGGTTAAGTGACTTGCCCAGGGTCACACAGCTAGTAAGTGTTAAGTGTCTGAGGCCGGATTTGAACCCAGGTACTCCTGACTCCAGGGCTGGTGCTCTATCCACTGCACCACCTAGCTGCACCTAGGCAATTCCTTTAACCCTCATTGTCCCTTAAAAAAAAAGAAAAGAAAAGAAAAGAAAGGAAAAGAAAAGTTCTGGCTTTGATCAAGTTCTACAGGTTACTTCAAACTACTAGAAGCTATGAGTGCAGAGTTGGGAATTTTCAGCCTGTAGAGTTCCCCTTTCCTTGGAGATAATATATACTTGCCCTGACATTTTTGTTTTTAATTTTATTTCCATTCCGGATATTTTGTTGGATAGGGGAAAAAGAAATAAGAGGGACAATTCAATCAGTGTCTGTTTATCTATGAAGATATCATGTCTGGTGAGCAATCTCTTCATGTTTAAAATATAGTAACACGTTTGCTCAGAGATGCTGAAAAATGGTATAGCACATGTGGAAGTATGGGGTGTTCTTTAGAAGAAAGGCACTGTAAAAATCCATGGCAATGTGATTTTGAGAAGCAAGCTCTCAAAGGTAATTCTTCCAGGAATTACATTATAACACTAGAAGCAATGATTTATTGGTACTCCAGTGTCATTCACTGATCCCTGAATTCTCAGGATAACATTAAGTCAAGGTTTTGCAATGTGGCTTCCAGCTCCTGTGTTTCTGCTTCATTATTTTTTTCTCCCCCAAAGGCAATTTATAAGAAATGTGTATTTTGTTTTGTTTTGTTATGTAATGCTTTTAATATGGGCAGTCATTCATCATTCATTTTTTAAAAAAATTCAATTGAATCCTCCACCCCTAAACAAAACAAACCCCAAATCCTTTAGAGTTCATTTAAAGCTAAGAAAGGAAATGGGTTTTCTGGTATATTTTAAGCATCTATTACTTAAAGTTAATGTCCACTCTTCATCCCTTCAGAGAATTTCAATTTGCAATTGTCACATAGATACCCAGGATATATCTCCTGATTTAGCAGTCAACATTAGCTTAATTACAGGATGGTGAAGCATACTATAAGCAGTATATCCATAAGCTTAGACAACTTATTAAATAAATACAGAATTAGTATTTTTTAATGAAAATAAGCAAAGGACTTATTTTTCAATCTTATCCATTGCCATCTTAATCTCCCACTTTTTTTATTTGTTTCCCAGGTGGTGTTCTCTCCTAAATGACTTAATGTCACTATTTTCTGTAAACAATCACTCAGCAGTATAATAATTAAATCTTGAAGTGAAGTGTTTCTGGTGGCTTTGTATATTGCCAAACATTTAAACTGCCTTAGCGTCCCTCATTAGGAACTGGCAGGCAGCCATCCAGGTTAGAGGTTAGAATAAAGAATCGAAATCTAACAAGTTAAGGGGATGACACCTTGGCTATTCAGAGGAAGTTATGTGACCTACTTGACCCTTCATCAAATCAGCTATACAAGCAAGCTCTCACTGATAGGCAGATGCTGGGCATCTGAGCTAATGTATCCCATTAAAAAGTTTTCTACTGCACAAGAGAGCAAAATAGAATGCAGCAGAAAAGAACCCAAAGAGCCACATTGGGTGACATAACTCTCTACATAACTTCATTCCCAGTGAAGCCTCACTTGGCACAGTTGTTGGCAAAAACCCTCCTTTAGTCACAAGGAGAGGGCAAGGAACCTATTAAAACACATTGCTTAAAAGTGCTTTTTTATTTCTTCTTTTCTTTTTCTCTCAGACCATCTATAATTCCACCATATTTGCTTTCCTGTGCCTTCATATGAGGGGAGCCTTGTTTCCACTCCCAAATTCCACTGAACTCCTGATGCCTTCTCTGACCTCCTACAATGAAAAAGCAGTTGCTTTGTCCAAACCTAGGCCACTTCCCCTCACTGTCTTCCCCCTAACTATCCCTTGTCACAACTACACCCTGAGGGTGAAACTCTATGGGCCTCCCTGAATTCTATTCCCTCCCCATTCTAGTGATTCTGAAGCCCTGGCTGCTATTTTTTCAAATCTATCCTTTATCCCACAATCACCAATTCCTTATTGCTATTCCCCTTAATTGAATCCTACCAACATTCCACTCTAAATCTACCTATGATTTCAACTGGGCTCTCTGGAATGCCTGTTCCATAGGTAACACATTAACTTTCATCTTAATCAGTTTCCCTTCCCACTCCCTCCATTTTCTTGTATTCACTGAGACATGACTAGATCCTGATCAAGTAGTTTTCTTAGACACCTTTTTTCATACTGTTTTCATTTTCACTCATCATACACCTCCATTTGTCATGGTAGGGGAGATGGAATAAACTTTATCCCCCACTGACATTTATAGGTTCTCCATTTACCCCTATCAATCAGTAAACATTCTTCCTTTAAGGCTTATTCAATTTATATTGATCACCTAATCAAAATGCTTTTAACTGTTGTCTATGACCTCCTGGATATTCATTTTCTTTCTTCAGTGAGTTTAATGTCTAGATCTCATACTTTTTCATCTCCCTTATTCTTGTCATTAAGAGACTTCAATAAACATATTGATAAATTCTCAAAAACTGTTACTCAATTTATTTATTTTCATGACCTAATCTTTCACTCTATCTCAGCTACACAGCAAGATACCCTGGATCTTGACACCACTCACAAATGGCATATTACATCCACATTGATGAATTTGGAAATTCCTTCCTCTGATCAGATTCTGTGTCATTCCACCTCTCCCTCTGTTTTGAATCTCCAAAACCTATTTTTCATCTTCAGCATGACTCTACAATCCTTCCATCTCTCAGTTCTTTCCCAAACCACCCCCTGCACTCACTACAAAACTTCTCCCTTCCCAACTACCATCTATTGATAAACAAGTTCAACTCTACACTGCCCTCTTCCCTTGAGTTCCTTGATACCTTATTTATTCTATCACCAATCTTACCCTTAGTCTTACATTATTTCATCTGCTGCCTTTTTTTCTACCCAAATACTGGTGAAAAAGAAAATCATGAAACCAAACTGACTGAGTACATTGCAAGTTCATGTTAGATAATCTCAACTGGGCCCTCACTATAGCAAGGGAATACTTTTATGCCTCTCTAATTCACTACCCTTCTCACAACAGGAGATTTTCCAAATCTATTCATGTCTCCTCAAACCTTCCATGGCTTCCCTTCTGAAAAGCTTGCCTTATATATTGCTGAAAAAAAATGAGGCCATTCAGTGAGAGCTTCTTTGTTCTTCCTCCTCATATTACTTCATTTAGATGCCTTTCACTACTATACTCTCCTTTTCCCCTGCCTTAGAAAGAGAGATGACCTTTCTTCTTGCCAAAGCTAATCCCTTTATCTACCATAGGAATCTCATTCCATTTTATCTTCTCCAGAACATTGCTCCAACTATCTTCTCTAGTCTGTCCACTAATCATTAATTCCTCCCATTTTCCTGGCTATTTCTCTACTGATTAAGAACAAATTCCTATTTTTCCTGTCTTCAAAATCCCTCACTTGATCCATCCTTCCCCATTAGCTATCATCCTCTATTTCTTCTCCCTTTTGCTGCTAAACTTGGGAAGTAGTGTCTGCAATTGGTAACTTCATTGTTTTTCTTCTTATATGGTCGCAATATGGCTTCATTCATGAAAAAGTAATTATTCAACTGAAATCATCCTCTCCAAATTTAACAATGATCACTTAATTTCCAAAATTCTCATATTTTCTCAATTCTCATTCTTCTTGACTTCTATACTTGTCAATCATTCACTTTGATAATCTCTTCTCTCTAGGTTTTCATAGCATAATTCTTTCCTATTTCTTCTCCTACCTGCTTCACTATTCTTTCTCTGTCTCCTTGGCTGGATCTTAACTCAGGTCATGTCCATTAAGCATGCATTTTCCCCTAAGACTTTGTCAGGAGCCCTCTTCCCTCTTTCCAATATACTACTTTGCATGGTTGTCTCATCACTTCCCATGAATTCAATTGATATGTATATAAATATCTATTTATCCAGGCCTAACCTCTTCCTTTGACCTCTTTTCTCATAAAGCTGCCTGTAGACACTGGATGCCCACAGATATTTTAAACTCAATGTATTCCAAATTGGACTCATTATCTTTCTTTACAAACTCTTCTTTCTACCTAATTTTCCTATTCCTGTTCAGGGTAAAACTATCCTCTCAGTTACCCCAGCTCATAATTTAGCTTTAATCCTCAACTTTCACACTTTCTTACCTCATGCATATCAAATCAGTTATCAATTATGATATTTTTCTAAATTTATGATATCTCCCAAGTATCTGACCCTTCTCTCCCTGAAATTTCATCCACCCTGCTCTAGACCCTCATCACCTCATAAATATAATATTACAATAGTCATATGATTGATATTTGCTTCATGTATTTCTTTAACTATAGTCCCTCCTCTAATCAGCTGTTGAATTGATATTCCTAAATGAAACATCTGACCATGTCAACTACTTATTCAAAAACTCTAATAGCTCCCCTTTGCTTCCAGCAAAAAAAAAAAAAATCCAGCTTATTTCCCTTTTTAACTCAAAGCCTTCCTGCTTTATTATTTTTCTTATACCTTAATCCTTGTCCCTACTTCCATGTATCCTATGCTTCACTGACACTGGTCTCCTTATTGTTCCTCACATAAGACACTCCATCACCCAACTCTATTTTCACTTGTGCAGATTGCACTGTAACCTCTACCTCTTAATCTCCATCTGGCTTCTAGAACTAGTTTACAGAGTCAGCTAAAAACATGCTTTCTGCAATCTAGGCCTCATTATTCTATTTGTTTTCCCTCTGAGATTACTTTCAATATATCTGATTTACATAGTTGTTTTCACTTTTTCTCTTCCTGTAGACTATGAGCTCCTGGAGAACAGGGGCTGGGTTTTTTGTTTGATTTGTTTTGTTTTGATCTCTAGAGTTTAGCATTGTCCCACAAATTGTAGGCACTTAACAAATGCTTCTTGTCTTCTGGTCCTCCCTCCTTTTGTCCCTCCCACTCTCCCTTCTTTCCTTTCTTCTTTCCTTTCTCCCTCTCTCTTTCCTTCCCCTTTCTTTCCTTCCTTCTTTTCCACATTTCTTCATACCTTCCTTTTGTTTTCCTTTTTTAAAAACTGTGTCTTATTGCTATAATCTAGTTTCCTATGCAGTGATTTCTGGAAAAATCACCTTCCCACCCCCAACCACTTTTGATTCAACTCTCATTTGTTACACTTTTAAAAATTCTTCAAATGCAGAATAGTTCCTGACCTATAGTAGTATAGTAATGTGTCTTTTTAATTGAAATTATTGATGAATGACTGAATGAACTAGTGAATTAATTTAATTTAAACAATATCATGAAGAAGTTTGCTACAGGAACTTATAATTTGGTAGCAATATGTCATCCATGATTGCTACAAAATATGACTTTGGTGTGTTTTCAAAAGACAATAAGGTTCTCAGAGCAACTTTTTTTCAAATGAGAAGCTAAAAAGTTTATGATGATAATGCATACTTCTTCAGAGGTAGGCCATTTTTTTTTGTTTGTTTTACTGTTGTTTTTGTGGGGCAATTGGGGTTAAGTGACTTGCCCAGGGTCACACAGCTCATTAGTATTAAGTATCTGAGGTCAGATTTGAACTCAGGTCCTCCTGAATCCAGGGCCAGTGCTCTATCCACTGTGCCACCTAGATGCCCCTGAGGTAGGCCATTTTTAAAACTATTTTTATACTTGGTCAAGTTTTCAGAGGTTAAACCAGTTAGGTTCAATCAACTCATAAGCATTTATTAGGCATCTACCTTAGGCAAAGTATTGCTCTAGGTATAGTGAAGAACAACAAAAGGAAAAAAAAAAGAGAAAATTCCAGCACTCAAGTGAATTTACAATATTTGGAGACTGGGTGCTACCCATATGACAAAATTAGTTGACAAAATATACAACCCTGACTCTAAATAAAGAGAAGTTCAAAGGAGTGAAATATTATTTTGGGCTAGAGTCAGAGAATATTTCATGGAGGAAAAGTTATTGAGCTGAACTTTAAGGGATAGATAGGATATAGATATCTGGATAAGTTGCAGGCAGTCAGTCAAGATGTGGGAAATGCAGAAAAATAAAAGACATGGCTACTGGTGAAAGTACCCCTTTGTATAGATAGTAATAAGGAGATCAACTTGACAAGTACAGGCAATACTGTGCAATTAAAGGTGGAAATCAACAGACCTAGATTATAGCACTGGCTTTATAAACCAGTTATTTGACCATGGGCAAATTATTCCACCTTTCTGTTTGCCAGGTTCCAGATATGCAAAATGCGGGTTTATCTAGTTATTTTTTAAATGCATTCTATGTGATTTTATTTTTTTTTTTAGATTGGAATGTCAAAAGAATCAGTGGGTCATAATTGGATCCTAGATATCTATAATATGCCTGCTCATTTCCTGTCATGATTGGTGGAAAAGTGAATTCATATAAATATCCCAGAAATGACTAAATCCCCTTGGAAAAGATGAGAGCAATGGGTTTTGTAGGAAAGGGTAACATTTTCAATGATAACTTTTGTGTTACAATGAGAGGATTGATGAATTGCAGGTGGATTAAAGGCTTAATCCAACACTCTTATTTGACAAATGAAGAAACTGAGCCCAAGAAGCAGAGATAGAATTTGGCCCCAGGTCCTGCAATGGCAAAGAAAGCCTTCTTTCCACTGTACTCTATTTCCCTGGTGGATGATCTATACAGCATTCTATTGCTGAGACAATTGATTTTATCTCTGATGTAAACAAATCTATTATTATCAGCTCAGAGGGTTGTTTTTTTTCCATGAGGCAATTGGGGTTAGTGACTTGCCTAGGATCACACAGCTAGTAAGTGTCAAGTGTCTGAGGTCGAATTTGAATTCAGGTCCTTCTGAATCCAGTGTGGGTGCTCTATCTATTGCACCATTTAGCTTCCCCATCAGCTCAGAGATTTTTGACAATGACATTCCCCTGAATGTGATGTTTAGGAATGAATTCTTAGAAAAGCTGTAATTTTAAAACTGGTATTGTTGAATTTAGTCATTTGCTCATCAGTTAGGATTTAGTAGAAATGATAAAATAGCAACAATAGATCCTTTATTAGAATTGCATGCACAGAGTTAGCTTTCTGCATTGAGGTGAGTACTTCCTCTTATAGTTGAATTTATTAATTCTTTTTTAGACAGAATTCTGATGGAATGCAAAAAATCCAAAGTTATGGCACTTTTCTGTTGATTTGATTGAAAATGAACCTAAAATGCCACCTGCACTCAGCTGCTCACCAAGGGATATCTGATTCCATAATCCCATTTGGGGAAACAAATCTTTGCGAGTCCTCTCAGGACAATCTGGTGTGGGTGAAAATTCTGTCCTTGGGTTAATGAATCAAATATCCAGGTCAGCTTGAGTGTTTGGGGCAGCATTTGTAGTAGGGGATAATTGATTTCATAGGGACAAAGATAGAGGAGGACTTGAGGAGATAGAAAGAGACAGAGAAAGGGAGACAGACTCCACATCATCACCACCCTCTGTTCTTTTTGGAGGGTGGAGCCATGAACTTCAAAACCTCCATTTGAGGAAGAACCGCACCACAGAATATCTTCTCAGTTCTAACCTGTTTGAACTATTCTGGGACTTCTCGGATTTATCCATCATCTCCTATGTCAAGTACCTTCTCCATCCTTCCTTCTCACCAATTTTCTGTTTCCTTTTGTGTATCAATGTCCCCCATTTACGTAGTCAACTCTTTGAGGGAAGGACTGTCTTTTTAATTTTTGTTTTTGTTTTTCCAGCCCTTACTATAATGCCTGGTACATAGTAGGTGCTTAATAAATGTTGACTGTTTGATTATAAAACTCCTTTATAAAGTGGTACCAAGACATGAACAGTCCCAATGGGATTTGACCAGAGCAGGGAGAAGCAGTACTCTCTCCTCCTTAGGTTTGTATGCTTTACTTTTCTTATTATAAACAACATTAGCATTCTTGGCAGTGATATCTAACATAATTTTTGCATTATGGAAACATTCAGATAAATCATTACTATAATAAATCATCACTTTTATCTAAAGGCTTGAGTTTAAACAGAAAAAGTTTAACTTCGTCCTTGAGAATTTTGTCTTCATGAGATAATACAGTTCCTCAGAATATTGGACCAAAACGCGAATTTCCTGACCAAAACTTAATATGAATTAGTCTGTTAACTAAATAAAAGTTTCAATGCAATATGCATGTATAGTTAGCTAGTTAATAATCATATTATGATGACTGACATTCACATACTTTAAAAGAGATTAAATCACCCTTTGTCCAAATTTAACTTGTTAAACATCTCAAGAGATTAAGTTTACTTCTAAAATATTAACATCTAAAATTTTATATATTTTTCTATGTTTCTTTACCTTTTGGTTACATTTAATAACAGCACTAATATATTTGGATAGCTTAATTAACCTACTATTTGACATTTTCCTACTTGATTTCATTGGGGGCTTTTAAAAACTTAATTGACTTCACAAAATATCAAGTTCAAGTTACTTAAATCTTTTAATTGCCCCAAATCATCTATTTTAAAACTAATGTTTAAATAAATTTATTTTGGTTCCACTAAGTTCGTTGAATACTACATATATGTCCATATTTCCTATGAATGGTTTATTGTCAGATAACTTGGAACTCTGTCCAAAATGGAGTCTTTGATAACATGACTAACATTTCTCTCTCTTATCTCTTCCAATCTAGAGTACAATGATACAGAGCCTTCATTCAAATTTACCTTGCCTTTTATCTCAGTGAAGTAAAATGTCTGAAGTTTTGGAAATCTAAAGTATTAAGAAAATTCTTAAGTTGCATTGCTTTGTAATAGAGAGATACATCTCTAGGGAGGTGTATCATTGTAGCTGGGTAAGAAATAAAAGGAAGTGATTAAAAAACGTAACATGCTTTGCCGAAAATAATGTATTCCCATAAAGGTCTTCTGTGTCAAATACTTATTACTCAGGCTGGTCATTACTATAACTTCTTAGTCAAAGAAAACTTTAAGATAGTTGTAGTTGGTATTAGGCCTATCACCAAAGGCCTTTACTGAACAATTCAAAATTCATGTCAGCCCATAACTTTACACTAAATACTCCTATCATAGAACATATTTGTGACTACAAGTAAAAAGCACATGACACTAATGTCAGATTGGTTAGATATTCACCCAAGCTTTTACCAGCCTTTCCTTGAAGAGAAATACCTATTAACAGTGATTCAAATCAGAATCTTCTTCCATTCAATAACTGGGAATTCCTGCCATGGACCTTCACTCTGTGCCTGTAGCCTTATCCTGAAATATCCCTCTACCATTTAAACTTTAAAATGGGACATAGAAAACAAAATAAGGAACATTAATCTCTTAGAAAAAATCAGGATAGATCAATTAAATAAAACACCCTGAATAAAATATTCCAAGAAATCATAAAAAATTACCCCCAAAGCTTTTCAAGCCAAGAAGGAAATGCATGTGGGAAGAATACACAGTTCACTCCCCTCCAACACTCAGTAAGAGGAATGACAGACATAACACGCCTAAAAGTGTAATTACAGAGATCCAGAGTTCCCAGGTCAGAGAAAACAAATGTGATGTGTCTAAGAAAATATTGGTCACATTCAGTTGAGATCTAGTCAAGATCTAGTTGGACTATGTGTTAAGTATGAAAGAGGAAAGGAAAAAATAATACATCAAAAAGTAAAGAAAATTGGCTTATGAAAAAATATGACTCACCCCTGCAATGCAAACAAATTGAAATCACCTAAATGCCTGTCAATCATCTGGCCCAAGTAGCACTTATTAACCTGGGAATATTCTGAAAAGTCTGCTCTCCTGGCCTGGGCAAGTCAGGGCTATAATCACATTAAATAAAATGATAACAATGACATAACATACTAAAAGATCTGGGTCCAGCTAAAGAAGTTCTTAGGGAACAATATATATCTCTAGACACACGTCAACAAAATGAAAAAGAAGTGACAAATAAGTTGAATATGCAATAAAAAGGTAGAAAAATCAACCAATTGCTACATGCAAAACAAATTCCAAAGTAGAAGTCTTAAAAATCAAAGAAGGTGGAAGAGTATGGAACAGAATAGGCATTTTTATAGCATCTATAATTATTATTCAGGCACTGTGCTTGGTACTTTGCAAATATCTCATCAAATTAGACATACATTTTTAAATGAAAAGATAATTGAGATGATAAAAAAAATTGTAAGCTGTTTTATTGGGAATACCGAGAAAATAGATACATAATTTGTTAATTTGCTCAGAGGTTGAAAGAGATACCAGGGAGAGACAGATAAAGCCAAATACACAGAGAGAGGCTGGAAGAAATAGGAAAAAATAACATTAAAATCTGAGAAGAGTGGGTTCACAAGTAAATATCAATAAAAAAGAAAGTTATAAAAATGTTATGCCCAATACATGCCAACAAAGTAAAAATTTAATAAAAACAGATGGATATTTAAATTTCAATAGATCATCAATTGCTTTGACTAACAATTTTGCTAGCTTAATTACTGTGATAACATAAAATAACATAAAAGTAGTCACTGAAAGTTATCTGTTGCTTTAGATTTTGAGAAAAAAAAACACCTGGCATTATAATGAAATTCTAATATCATTGCCCCATGGGCTAAGATTATTTCTAACACCAAATTCAATAGATTAAGCTTAAAAATGTGTGTGAATGTGGATAGGGTAGTTTATAATTTATTGCCATATGGATGATTTCATAATTTATTGACATAATTTCAGGCTCTGTTGCATGGTAGTTATTCAACAGCAAAAATGCAGATAATAAGAAGCAGTTACTGGGGATTTCCAAATCCAGAAGAAAAAAAAGAACTGTGGAGTATGGATGCTGATTAAACAATACTATTTCTTTTCTGGGGGGGCTGTTGTTTTTCTATTTTGAGGTTTTTCCTTATTGCTCTGATTCTTCTCTTATAACATGACTAATGCAGAAATATGTTTAATGTATATAGATATATACATTTATCTGATTACCTGCTGTCTAGGGGAGGGGGGAGAGAGGGGAGGGAGAAATTGGAAATCTTATATAAACAAATGTTGAAAACTATCTTTACATGTAACTGGAAAAATAAAATACTTTTATCAGAAAAAAAAATAGAAGTACTTACTGACATATAAGTGTAATCCTAAACCTTTATTATTTGTCTTGCTAAGGATTTCAATAAATCTTTACTGACAGGGTAGTAGTGTTACAGTACTGTGTACCTGTTATAACCAGGATCTTAATAAAGACCTAAACAAGGTTGTAACATGTACTTGACACACATAGTTTGGAAAACATTGATTTGAATAAAAGATTCTTTCAACAGAAAATATGCTTTTGAAACTAATTGTCATGAATCATTATGAGTTGCATACAGTGTGATAAGGAAACACTGTTGTGGAAATCCTTAGGATTATAGTCTATGGGAAGCTTACATACAGTTATATTCATTTATGGATCACAGAAACATCACTCTCCAAAAAATGGCAAGGCAAAATTTCATGGAAAAAAAAATTACTTTCATGGAGGGAAAATTGCATTATGTACATGTTTAGTTTGAGGATCACAGAAACTCATTCATTCAGAAGGGAGTCTTCTGTATCTACTATAGTAAAAAAAAATAAAATTTGGGGATTGTACCTCTGTTACTGTTGAGACATTGAGGGCTTTTATTTATGTATTGTTTTTTGGGGGGAGGGGGAGTGAACAGAGACTTCCTTTTGGATTTAATTTATGTAGAAACAGTCATGGCTGCCCCTTGGTAAAATGGCAAAATTGACCAAAAAAAATTATATTTATTTTTAGTTACCCAGTTCTTTACCCTCTTCTACCTTTTTAGAGGTCCCTTGTGCACCCTTTTCTACCCCATACTTCTGTAATGATTGGAATGACACCACCTGCTGGAGACATACTGTAGAAAAGCTCCACCATGAGGTGAAGGTCTCTGAGGGCAAGACCATGTGTATTTTCTTTGGCATCAGGAAGTGACCTTTGCTAGTGGGAGGAAGAAGAGGGAGCCTGGTGCTCTGACTCGCTCTCTTTCCTGAAGACTCTGGTGGAGAAGGCAGCTAGAAATGCACTCTCCCTTTAATAGATAGATGAATCTAGGCCTTTCCTCCTCTCTTTACCAAATTCTTATTCTCCTTAATAAATTCTTAAAAGTCTAACTCTTGCTAAAGCTTAAAATTTATTGGCGACCACTCATTAGGTATTTTAGATAATATAGCTAGAATTTTAGCCCCTTCACACTTCCCAACAATCAATGTTCACATGATGCTCCAAAGTCTCTACTGTCTTGGAAAAAAGTTATCTGATGTATTCAATCACAGAAATAATTAATAATTTATGGCACTTACTATCCACAAAACACCATGCCAGTGACAATGAATACAAAGACAAAAGTAGTTTCTCAAGGATTTTAAAATCTCTTAAGAAATGCTACAAATACATGGATAATTTAATACTAGATAATTTGAAATGGGAAAGTCCATTCTCAATATTTTTAAGTTGACCTTTGGCTGCTTCATGGAATTTTGTGTGACATCTGTGCACATTTGTGGTTATGTGCATTAGAAACAAAAAAAATGAGAGGTATGATACATTTAAGTTTGTAGAGGGGCTAACATCTTCCTAGACACTTCACTGATCTTGTTCACTCTACAGCTGTAAAGAGCTCCCCATATATTCATTTTATATTTTCATTGATTACTTTTCTAATTCAAGTTTTATACTGCAATTATGCCCTCAAAGCAGAGTGCAAGTATTTGGGTTTCTAAGGTCATCTTGAGACCTCAAGATGGACACCACACCAGACTTCATGTCTTCTGACAGCAGTGACTGAAGTCTCAGCAAGTTTTCTTTTTGTTTTCTAAGGGTGCACAAGGTAGAGAGGTTTAGACAAGTAGAGCATCCACTACAACACCTGCACATTGCAATCTGAAACAGTGGGAGATAAGATACTAATTTTAAAAAATGTTTTAGTTTTAAATTTTTATTTACTGTACAATATTGCCCTATCAAAAGTGAATATTAGGGGCAGCTAGGTGGCACAGTGGATAGAGCACTGGCCCTGGAGTCAGGAGTACCTGAGTTCAAATCTGGCCTAAGACACTTAACACTTACTAGCTGTATGACCCTGGGCAAGTCACTTAACCCCAATTGCCTCACTAAAAAAAAAAGGTGAATATTATCTGAAATATTTTTATTGAAATGTTAGCAAAAAATGTCACAGAATTCTAGGGAATTAATAGTGTGAAAAAATTTACGTTAGTAATTTTATTTTGTGTACTGCATTTTATGAGTTAATTCATGGTTATTGTGTTAGAATAAGTACATATTAATAGAATTCATGTTTTTGATAATGAATTGAATGCAGAAATATTTATTTTCAGCAGTCTTTTTTTTTTTTTTTGCGGGGCAATTGGGGTTAAGTAACTTGCCCAGGGTCACACAGCTAGTAAATGTTAAGTGTCTGAGGTCAGATTTGAACTCAGGTCCTCTGGAATCCAGGGCCGGTGCTCTATCCACTGTGCCACCTAGCTGACCCATTTTCAGCAGTCTTAATGAAAGATTTTAGTTTTTGGTGGTTGCTAGAACCTATTCCCTTATTTCCCACAGGTTCAATGAATCAACATTCATTCTTTTTTTACTTTCATACTGTTTTCTAGGAATAATACTCCCATAAAAGTAGAAGACTGTACTAAAGACTAAAATAGAATGTGAATTGGGGATAGCTTTGCACTAATGTAATTATAGTAATATAATCAAGATGATTAATTCTGAATTCTCTTATTGAAATGGAGAGATTAGTCAGTGATGGGGTGGTCCTCAGAACATGTTTTTAGTTTTTTTCCTGGTGAGTTCAATAGAGTATGTACAATAGTTCCTATTTTTTTTCCAATATATTTTGCAGGTTTGTGAGCCTGAATCTTCCATGAGTGACTGTGGGGTTAATATCTTGAGGTGAATAAAATGTTTATGGTTGCTTGAAGACCTAGAAGGACTGATGACACAAAAGATGTGAAGTTGGAATTGGGTTTTCATACAAGAGGACTCATATAACCTTTCCAGAGATCTTTTGGCTATTCCTTCCAGGCAGCGAGCAAGGTAAGATCTGTTGTGAGTTCTCAGGTCGAGGATAAGCATTGACTACCCTTCCCCCCATCCAGCCACAATGTGTCCATATTTCCTTGATTTTTATTCTTTCTTGATCCTAAGTAATGGAGTGTTCCAAAGGGAAATGCCCAGTTGACTGATGAGATGAGGAGATATATCACAGCTCTAAGAAATCTCATTGGCAATAGTAGTTAATAGGAGAAGCATCCCAATCTGGTGAGAAATAAATGCAGAAGTAATACAAGCTGCTTGAGGCAGTCCAGCAGTTGATTAATTCTCAGCCAAGACACTGTGTCCTGCAGGGAGCCAGCCCAGCTGAGCAAGGCAATGACTTGTTCATCACTTACACCTAACTTAAAAGTAAACTTGGTGAGGACTCCTCAAATGTAGAAGAGAACTCCCAGGGCATGAAGTTGAAAGAAACTTTCTACTCCTACATATTTCCTATATGTGTGCCTCACCACCTTTGCATTTTTCATCTGAGCTCATTCTCTCTAGAGACTATATGTCCATAGGAGTGAATGTGCCTTGGTATGGGGGAGGCTTTGTAACTTCTGTCCCTGTAATCCTTCCACAGTATATATTATTTTTGCAAAAATTATTTGAAGTCAACTGGTTGATTGATATGGGAGAGATTCTAGATTCTCATAAAATGACACTACTAGAAATCAGTTACTTCTAGGCTCTTCCCCTGAACGTAGAACAATGTAAGTTAGTTGACTGAGCCCAGAGATGATGGTCCATTAGAATTATAGGCTTCTAGGATTAACAGTTGTAACAGTATGTGAAATTCAACATAACTACAGGCCAGAAAGACTGAGATATTTTTCAAAATTATACAGTTAGTATTTGGACTTTTCTTCTGATTATAAATCAAGGAGAGCTTTCTTTTTTGTTTGTTTTACATCATTCCATTGCCTCTTTAAAAAAAAAAAAACTTTAGAAGATGACAGAGAAGAGGCTGTGACTCCTGCAAGCTCCAGATTAACATGTCTACTCTCTCCCAAATAATGGATAAAAAAAACCCCAAACAAAACAAAACAAAACAAAACAAACAAACAAACAAAAAACAGAGCAGCCTATTGAGCATAAGAACAGAGTGAGACTATTTTCCAGCCAAAGAGGGCAATTGGGATCACCTGCTGAGAGGAACTCAGCTCATAGGTCTGTATCCAGCCAGGAACAGGTAGTGCTTCCAGTGCCTCAGAGTCTTCAGCACCGGTGGCTTCTTCTATCCTTCTATCCTTTTTTTTTCTTTTTAATAAACAACAACATACATTTATTTATTATTTTTCCAGTTAGATGTAAGGGTAGTGCCTGTGCTCCACCCCAACCTGGGCCACTGCTACTCAAGCTTACTTCCTGGTTCCCAGCAGGAGTGAAAAACCCAAGCTCTGGCTCAGCTCTCTCACCAGACTGTGAGCTTAGTTCTAGACGACACTGGCACTGCAGCTGATTCAGAGGGTCTGGGGGTCTCTTTCTCTCGGAGGCCTTCCTGGGACTCGATCTGTGTCAGGGTAACTGTGGGGTTGGGCTGCACTCCTGTCTCAGCACAGCAGCTCCCTCCTTCTGACCTTCCAAGCTGTCCTTGTTTGGAAGATGATTTCAGCACATTCTTCTTTGGGTATTACTGCTCCAGGAATTGTCCTATGGCATTATTTGGATGCTTTTTGGAACAATCATATTGTGAGTTTCAGAACTCACTCCTCTTCCTTTATTTCTTAGATTTTTCTTCCCTCTTATTCCAGGGTCAAGATTTCCTTGAAAGTGTGGCTTCTTCGAAGGGCTTGGCTAGTGGACCGGTGAGGGGTTTCGGCAGTTGGCCAGGGTGAAGTGGCTGCAGTCTCGGCTGCAGTTGGGGCAAAGCACTGTGATTCTGAACCAGTGGGCTGAATCAGGTGGTGGTGGCCCAGTGGGGGAGGGGCACAGACACTCCAAGCTTCTGACTATAGAGAATCAGATTTCAATCAGACACCTGCTTCCAACCTGAGATGAGTAAGTAAAGAAAACAGCAGATAATAGATAGCTTCTTTTGGGCAGGGGTAGACCAGAATACACCCTCAGAAGAAGATAATAACAAAGTCAAAACTCTAATATCCAAAGCTTCCAAGAAAAATATGCATTGGTCATAGATCATGGAAGCACTCAAAAGAAAATTTGAAGAGAAAGTAGGAGAGATAGAAGGAAGATTTAGAGAGATGGAGGAAAGAATGGAAAGAGAAATGAGAGCAATACAAGAGAGTTATAAGAAAAAAGTCAACAGCTTGAAAAGTCAAATGGGAAAGCTTTCTGAAGAAAATAATTGCCTAAGAATTAGGATTGAACAAATGGAAGCTAGTGACTTTATGATAAATCAAGACACAGTAAAGCAAATCCAATTGAACAAAAAAATAGAGGGTGATATGAAATATCTCCTTGGAAAAAGAGTTGACCAGGAAATAGATGTAGGAGAGATCATTTGAAATTCATTGGACTACCTGAAAGCCATGATTAAAAAAAAAAAAACAGAGAGAGAGAGACTAGATATAATCTTCCAAGAAATTATCAGGGAAAATTGCCCTGATATTCTATAAGCAGAAGGTAAAATAGAAATTGATATAACCCACCAATCACCTCCTGAAAGAGATCCCAAAATGAAAAATGAGGACTTTCAGGCATTCGTGATGAAAAGACCTGAACTGAATAGAAAATTTGACTTTCAAATGCAAGACCCTGGAGAACCATATAAAGGTAAATAGGAAAAGGAGATCATGAGGGATATTAAAAGATTAAACTGTTTACATTCCTACATGGGAAGGTAATATTTCTATCTCATAAGATGTTTCTCAGTTTTAGGGAAGCTGAAAGGAATATAATTATATGGAGGGCACAGGTTTGAATTTAATATGAAGGCATGATATCTGTAAAGCATTTATTTTTTGTTTATCCTTGTTTTGGAGGGGCAGGCAGGGTGGGGTGGCTTATATGTGGGGCTGGATTTCAGCTCAGGGCCTCCTGGGTCCAGGGTTGGTGCTTTGTCCACTGTTTCACCTAGCTGACCCATGATGACATCTTTTTTTTTTTTTTTTGATTAGGCAATTGGGGTTAAGTGACTTGCCCAATTTCACACAGCTAGTAAGTGTTAATTGTCTGAGGTCTGATTTGAACTCAGGTCCTTCTGAATCCAGGGCCAGTGCTCTATCCACTGCACCACCTAGCTGCCCTGATGATGACATCTTAAAAATAAAGTTTAGACGTAAAATGAATGCACTGGAAGAAAGGGAAAGGGAGAGGTAGATTGGGGAAAAGTAGTTCACATAAAAGAAACAAGAAAAAACTTATGGAGTAGAGGGGAAGATGGGGAAGGAGCAGGGGAGTGAGTGGGCCTAACTCTCATCAGAATTGGCTCAAAGAGGAAATAACATAAACGCTCAAGACAGTATAGTAATATATCTTGCCCTGCGGGTAAGTGGGAGGGAAAGTGGATGGGGGGGAGGAAGTGGGAGGAAGGACAGATTGAGGGAGGGGGCAGAAAAAAGCAAAACACTTTTGAGGAGGGATAGGGTGAAGGAAGATAGAAAGTAGAGTAAATATCAAGGGGAGGGAATAAAATGGGAGGGTAATGTGGTTAACAACAGTAACTGTGAAAGAAATGATGAGCAGGATGCTATCAGAAGGAAACATGAAAAATGCAAACCATCAACAAACGTAAAACTGATTGTATCTGAATACAGATTGAAGTATAGTTTTATTTCTTAGCTCCGCTTTATAAAGGTATTTTGCCTATTTTCTTTCACAACCTGACTAATGAAAAGATGTTTTGCATAACTGAACATGTATGACTTATATTGAATTGCTGCATTTCATAGGGAGGGATGAGGAGGGAGGGAAGAAGAAAATTTAGAACACAAAGTTTTAAAAAAATCAATATGAGGGGGCAGCTAGGTGGCGCAGTGGATAGAGCACCGGCCCTGGAGTCAGGAGAACCTGAGTTCAAATCCGGCCTCAGACACTTAACACACACTTACTAGCTGTGTGACCCTGGGCAAGTCACTTAACCCCAATTGCCTCACTAAAAAAAAAAAAATCAATATGAAAAGTAATGATGAGCAGGAGGAGTTCAGAGAAATCTGGAAGGACTTCCATGAACTGATGTTGACGGAGAGGAGCAGAACCAGGAAAACATGGCATATAGTAACAGCAACATTGTGTGATGAACAATGGTGATAGGTTTTGCTCTTTTTAGTAATGCAATGATCCAAAACAATTTCAAAGAACTTCATAATAGAAAATTTTCTCAACATCCAGAAAAAAAAAGAACTGTGGTTTATGAATGCAAATTGAACCATCCTGTTTCTACTTTTGGACTGCTTTTTTCCCTTCTTTTTTGAGGTTTTTCCCTTGTGTTCTGACTCTTCTTTCACAATATGACTAATGCAGAAATATGTTTAATGTGATTGCACATATATAACCAATATTAGATTGCTTTATATTTTGGGGAGGAGAGAGCGAAGGGAGGGTGGGAGAAAAATTTGGAACTGAAAATCCTATGAAAACAAATGCTGAATACTATCCTTATATGTAACTGGAAAATAATAAAATACTGAACAATTTTTAAAAAATGACTCTAAGGGTAGCTAGGTGGTGCAGTGGATAAGGCACTGGAGGACCTGATTCAGGAGGACCTGAGTTAAAATATGGCTTCAGACACTTGACACTTACTAGTTGTGTAACCCTGGGCAAGTCGCATAACACTCATTGTCCCCCCCAAAAATATATATATTTATATACATACATATAATATAGGTATGTATAAAAATCACTATATTTTAATAGTGCTTTAAGGCTTAAAAGATATATATGTATAAATGTATGTATGTATGTAAATATATGTTCAAATATACACACATATATAGAAGATATTTATAAATTTGGTAAATGAGTATGTTTCTTTGGTACTCACAACTGTGTGGAATGTAATACATTTATTATCATAAAGATAAAAGAAGAAGACTTGGAGAGTCACTGCCTTCAAGTCACATCCTTGTAAATGACAGAGTGACTTACAATAGCAGTCACTCTCCATTTGCCCTCACATCAAATCAATGTAGCAAAGAAAAAAAAAATCAATACATTGGTACTATCAGAAAATATGTGCCTCACTCTATACCTTAAGTCCCTTTTCTTTCTTTTTTAATTGTGAAAGTATTTTATTATTTTCCAGTTTCTTGTAGAGATAGTTTTCAACATTTGTTTTATAAGATTTCTAGTTTCAAATTTTTCTCTTCTTTCAAGAGGCAGAAAACATGCTTGGACATCAAGAGTTTAAAGTAGTGATTAATTATTTAATTGTCCTCTTTTGAGTTCTGGTATATTTAAAAGCTCTTTTCCTTTAGGCTATTTTGATCTTCTGGTAAAATGACATTTTTCCATTAAAAAAATTACAAATGGGTGTTATAATTTTTCTAAAGTTTGCTTCTGAGTCAGCCTGGTGGCAGAACAGTAGACCACTAGAGTCAATGACTAGAGGAATAGAGACAAGGAGACCTAAACTCAAATCCATCATTTGACAATTATGAGTTGTCCAACCTTGGGTAAGACAAAGAAGCTTTATTTGCCTCTCTTTCCTCATCCATATGACAATAATAGCAGCTACTTTTCAGAGTTGTCATGAGGATCAAATGAGATTATATATATATATATATATATATATATATATATATATATATATATATTTACTGAGGCAATTGGGTTAAGTGACTTGCCCAGGGTCATACAGCTAGTAAGTGTTAAGTGTCTGAGGCTGGATTTGAACTCAGGTCCTCCTGAATCCATGGCCGGTGCTCTATCCACTGCACCACCTAGCTGCCCGAGATGATATTTTTAAAACACTTTATGAAACTTAAAGTTGGGGTGGTGTTATTTATGACATTGCAGAAGTAGTAGAAGGAGGAGGAGAAGGATGATGATGAGGAGGAGAAGGAGGAGCTTTATCTTGATAGTTTTCCTAATACAGAATAATTGCTAAATTTCTGGTAGCAATCTAATCTGGTTATGGGGTATTTGTTTTTTTTTTCCAGTATATTACTATAGCATTTTATTCAGCACTTAACGTTTATAGCTAAAAACTGTCTTTCTTTATTTTATCTCTTCCTACTTTGGATATCAGTAGCATGTTTGTTTGTTTTTTCTCATAGAAAAAAATATGATTCAATGCTTTCATTTTCTGCCTTATAATCAGTTTATATGATTTTTACAGGTAGTTTTTCTTTGAATGTCTACATCTGGTTATGTTATTTTTTCCGCATTTGGGATATGGGTTATTATATTTTTTCTGATACCAGATTATTTAATCTGTGCATTTTGTATTTTGTAAATTCTCATATTTTCCTAATTTTTTCAAGTTTTTAAGGGACATAAAATATGCTAAAGTTGTTTCTGAGTCTTTATGTCCCCTTAAATCATTTATTATTTCCTTCTTTCCTTTTCAATTTTGATGATTTGATTTTTCATTGTCTTTGCAATGAAATTACATAATCTTTTTTTTTTTTTTTTTAGTGAGGCAATTGGGGTTAAGTGACTTGCACAGGGTCACACAGCTAGTAAGTGTTAAGCGTCTGAGGCCGGATTTGAACTCAGGTACTCCTGACTCCAGGGCCAGTGCTCTATCCACTGCGCCACCTAGCTGCCCCTATAATCTTTTTAAAACTACAATTTTTCTTTAACCATTTTTGCTAATTTTCAATTTTTATATGTTATTTGAATTTCACAAGGAGAACAATGTGGTGAAGTAGAAAGATCAGTAAGATTTATAGCAGATTACTGTGGATTAAAATCTGAATTACAGTATCCCTCTCCAAAAGAAAATTAGTGGGTTTTTTTTTTCCCTCTTTGTGCACAGATGTACAGGAATCATCTATACCTTCCTTGCAAGTTTGTATCAACTATATAAGTTCTCATCAACTAGGAGAATCCTGCTGTGCAACTATGTTGTATTTAAACAAAGTCCATGAAAATCATCCAAATAGGCCCATAGGAGCTACACAAACATGTCATCAAATACCAATGACCAACTTTAATTGGGGTTCTACATCAAAGATTTTGAAAGCATATCAAAACTATGACAGCTCCTGTCATAAAACTGATAATCACAATAAACATTAAATGGCATGTTTCTCCAAAAATTTAAAGGCATGACTCAAACAGCTACAATCTAGAATACTACAGGCTATTAGCAGAAGAAGGTTGATGTAACAGCTTCTCAGCTTTAAATGTGGCTTGCAATTTTTATTTAACTAATGGTGTAATGATGTAGATACAGAGGCAACCTTATTTAATTGAACAAATTTTGAGATAAACCCAATAAGAAGGGAGAGGAATTGAAATTAAGTAAATGACTTCAATGTAATTTTTAAAAATACCTTTTAAGAAGGAAAAATCTTCAAAGGCTTGCTAAGCAGATGCATACCCTTATTTTTTCTTTTTCCTGAGAGTAATTGTTCAGGGTTATCTAACATTAGGATGCTAATTGACCACCTAGGAGAGAGGTAATCAATATGTGGGTAAAAGTATACTGAAATGTTTCCAATACCTGCTTATTTTAAACCTTCCTTTTTGTTCCACTCTTGTAATTCCATATGCTTCTGCAACAATTCCTGTTATTAATATTGTTCATATGGTTGCTATACTTACATATATTTAGCAAAAAAACTATCATTAATATGTGTTTGGTATTAAAATTAATTAATTAATTAAAATTAATACCAAACAATTTGGTTATTATCAGTAATGCAATAATGAAAGGAGCGATTAGAAACATAATAAGGCAATATTGTGTCTTTCAAAGCAATTCCACTTATGAAATGGAAAGAAAACATTTAAGAAGTAATGGCTCAGTACATGTTACTAGACTAAATGACCAGTATTCACAGAAAACAATTAACTTGTGCTGACTTCAGAGAGCTTAGACTATATTAAAGGACATTTATCAAATATGTAGCTCATTACACATAATGATGAAATGTCTTTAGGTATCACTGCCTTATACCTACTACTTGGTAAGTAAGGATCAAAGAGGGTTTGCATTTTCTTGACATTTTAATAAATATTAAGAAATTGGCAAGTTTTAGAAATATATGAGAGTTGTTCTATAACTATGTGCAGCTGCTTTAAAACATTTGCTCTTAAGCTACTATTTGGACCTTTTTAAACATTAAATTACCTATTAGCTATTAATCTGTCCATAAAATTGTGTTCATAGCTATAGAGCACACAATTAAATGTCAAGGGAATAAACTATCATAATAATACTAATAAAATAAATTATTAGGTGTTTTAAAGTCACACATATTCATCACCATTATTAATACAGAAACTATTCAATCACTGCTCATTAGTAAGATAAAAAACACCCTCAAAATAAACAAACAAAAAATTATGTTTGCTCGTTGAAACTGTTTCAGTCATCATTAAAAATGATACACCTGGGGCAGCTAGGTGGTGCAGTGGATAAAGCACAAGCCATGGATTCGTGAGGATCTGAGTTCAAATTGGCCTCAGACACTTAATACTTACTAGCTGTGTGACCCTGGGCTTAACCCCACTTAACCCCAATTGCCTTACCAAAAACAAATAAACACACACAAACAAACAAATAAATAGATAAATAAAAATAAAAAATGATACACTTAAGAGCAGCTAGGTGGCCCAGTAGATAAAGCACTGACCCTGAATTCAGGAGGACCTGAGTTCAAATCCAACCTCAGACATTTGACACTTACTAGCTGTGTGACCCTGGGGAAGTCACTTATCCCTCATTGCCCCACATAAAAAAGGACCCTCTTTAAAAAATGATACACCATAATCAGAAAATAATACAATATGATTTCAGTTTATTAATAATTATTGCTACTACTAATAATAGCTGCTAGTTCCTTCTTTTCTGAGAACACCTTTCATTTATTCTGAGCATAATGTCCATGTACTTAGTTGTTTTCATATTTTCTCCTCCATTATATTAAAGTTCCTAGACTCCAATTCTTATTTTTTGCCTTGCTTTGTATCTCAGCACTAGCATAGTGGTTGAGACACTACAAGCACTTAATAAATGCTTAATAATGCTTGTTTTTTTGTATGAACAACCAGCCTTATATAAACTTCAAATATTTGTAAACACTTTCATATTTTACCTCATTTGAGCCTTGCAATGCAACTGTCATGTAAGTTTTATTCTTAAGTTTCATTTAATGGTCTATTACCCAGAAAAACGGTGGTTATTGTTCTCTTGTGTTCTGATAGTTGTATTGCAACTGTACTAGTGTATTCAGTTCTGGAATCACCTAGGAGACAGAAGAGCTGTTGTAGTCATCTCGGAAGGAAACCGTTTAACTTCTTCCTAAAGGTATAGAATCTATGTTGTCCTAAGCGGTAGAGCCAAGCCAAGAGTGTTTCCAGAAAGAGGTAAGTTGTGTTCTTAATTCCCATGTTACAGATGTGAAATCAGGGTAAGGAAATAGGGACAGAATGGGATCCAAAGCTGAACAGATATGAGACAGGATTTAATCCCATGTTTTCTGGACTGCAACGCTGCATAATCTACATAAATTACACTATAACCCTCAGTATCATTAAATAAATTAAATGCTATTACTTATGTTGCTATTTTTGCTTTCATTAGTTCATTTATACCTGTGAAGTCGTTATAGGGAAACTTCCAATGAGGGAATCCCCTTTAACTATTCATATCATCAATCACTCTAACACATATAGCTTTGCAAGGTAGTACTATTGAAAAACAAATGAGGATGTTTAGAGAATGAGGGGGCCTCTACTAGATGGCTCAGGAAGTTCCTTCTACACCTAATATTCTCAGTATTACAATTTGCAATGTCATATCTTTACAGTGTTTAACACTGTCCTGATCCCCTTCTACATTTCTGGACTTATTAACCCATCTCAAAATCAGAGGTTCTCTAATTGACTTTTAATTTTTGCAAGAAAACTATCATGCAATTATTAACTGTATCCCTAGTTCCCCAATGCCTGTTTTAATCGTAGTCATTGCTTGATCAGTGGAGTAAAAACCAATAATCATCATGGAGTTCGTTTGCTAAATGAAAACTTGCATTTATTCATATGATCTCAAATATCTTTTCCCTCTACTCTTGGATTAGTTGTGGCATAATAGGGCAATAAAAATATGAGCAAGAAATTTTCCTACTCTTACATGCTTGGATTTTTTCCTTGGGAGAACAGTGTCATTTAAGTACCTCATAGGAAGTTTTTGGAGTAGAGTTAATTGAGTACAAGCATTCCGTTATGGAGATTTGTCTGAATTAAATGTGTGTGTGTGTGTGTGTGTGTGTGTGTGTGTGTGTGTATATATGTACATATATACACATGTATATACACATATATATGTGACATAACAAAACAAACATAAGCCTTTCAAGATGTATAATGTGTCCCTTATCAATTATATTCTATTATTTTAAGAATATTTATCAAATGTCAAAAGGCAGGGTATTGGCTTTTCATATTTTACAGGTCAAAAGCAGTCAAAAAATTATGATAAACCCAGGCTTCTATCTACAGTTATGAATATCCCAGACATAAGGTCGGTTGGTTTTCTAAAAAGAAATCAAACCCTTGTTTTGTACTTCCTTGACTGATATTTCTTCAAATAATTCTGCTGTCATCACAGTCAGAGTAGTTCCACATTTTGACATAGCCCAAATTTCCTAGTGTGTTGCTGAAGATCAGCAACTTAAACTAAAGAATGTCTTCCTTGTGAAATGGTTCTGACAGTTTCTCTGTTCTGATATTTTTGACAATCTTGACAGTTGTGATGGTTGAATCTTTCTTAGCATACATTGTCCTCTGACATCAAATTATTTTGATCTTTTACTGTGATGATATAAAATAAGTACTCCAGAAATAATCCTATTAGATAAAATAGTTTATCAAGTGTCATTTAATATTACCCAATTTTTATTTTATTTTTTTTTTTTTAGTGAGGCAGTTGGGGTTAAGTGACTTGCCCATGGTCACACAGCTAGTAAGTGTTAAGTGTCTGAGGGCGGATTTGAACTCAGGTAGTCCTGACTCCAGGGCCGGTGCTCTATCCACTGCACCATCTAGCTGCCCCAATATTACCCAATTTTAGTATTAGTTAACAATGCTTTAGGAAATAATCCTATGGAAAAGCATCCTAGAACTTTGAAAGTATAAGGGAAAATAAAGGCTCAGTAAACTGAGAACAAAGAACTTATAATTTCCTAAAGAACAGGAAGGGATCTTAGAGGTCTGCTGTTACAACATTCTCAATCAACTGATGAGACAATTAAGGCCAGTTGAGGTTTGATTGGCCTCCCCAATTGACAATTGTCAAAGGATATGAAGAGGCAGTTTTCAGAAGAAGAAATCAAAGCTATCCATAGTCATAAGAAAAAAAATGCTCTAAGTCATTATTGATTACAGAAAAGCAAATTATAACAATTCTGAGGTACCACCTAATTTCTCTCAGAAATGACAAATGATGGGGGGTATAAGGGAAAATAGATATATTAATAAAGTGTTGCTGGAGTAGTCAAGTAGTCCAACTATTCTGAAAAGCAATCTGGAACTATGGCCAAAGTGCTATAAAATTGTGCATGCCTAGCAATACTACTCCTAGGGTTGTATCTCAAAGATATCAAATAAAAAGGAACTAAATGTGCAAACATATTTTTAACAGTTCATTTTGTGGTATCAAAGAATTGGAAACTGAGGGGATGCTCAGCATTTGGGGAATGATTCAAAAAGTTGTGACATATAATTATTTTTTTATTGTTAACAAAGTATTTTATTTTTTTCCCGTTACATGTAAAGATAGTTCTCAACTTTTGTTTATACAAGCTTTCCAATTTCAGATTTTTCTCCTTCCCTCCCCCCTCCCCTAGACAGCAGGTAATCTGATATATATATATATATATATATATATATATATATATATATATACACACACACACACACACATATATATAATAACATTAAACATATTTCTGCATTAGTCATGTTATAAGAGAAAAATCAGAGCAATGACGAAAAACCTCAAAATAGAAAAACAACAGCATCAAAAAAAAAAAAAAAGAAATAGTATGGTTCAATCACCATTTATACTACACAGTTCTTTTTCCCCTGGATTTGGAGACCCTCTTCCATCATGAGTCCCCTGGAACTCTTCTGTACCATTGCACTGGTGAGAAGAATATAGTCAATTGCAGTAGATCAGCACACAATGTTGATGATACTGTGTACAATGTTCTTCTGGTTCTGCATATCTCACTCATCAGCAGCCCATGCAAGACCCTCCAGGTTTCTCTGAACTCCTCCTGCTCATCATTTCTTACAGAACAATAGTATTCCATTACATTCATATACAACAACTTGTCCAGCCATTCCCCAATTGATGGGCATCCCCTCAACTTCCAATTCCTTGCCACCACATAAAGAGCAGCTATAAATATTTTTGTACATGTGGGTCCTTTTCCCTTTTCCATGATCTCTTTGGGGAAAAGACCCCAAAGTGGTATTGCTGGGTCAAAGTGTATGCACAGCTTTATAGCCCTTTGGGCATAATTCCAAATTGCTCTCCAGAATTGTTGGATCAGTTCACAGCTCCACCAACAATGCATTAGTGTACCAATTTTTCCACAGCTTCTCCAATATTTATTATTTTCCTTTTCTGTCATTTTAGCCAATCTGATAGGTGTCAGGTAGTACCTCAGAGTTGTTTTAATTTGCATCTCTCTAATCATTAGAGATTTAGAGCATATTTTCATATGGGAATAGATAGCTTTGATTTCCTCATCAGAAAACTGCCTGTTCATATCCTTTGACCATTTCTCAATTGGGGAATGACTTGGATTCTTATAAATTTGATTTAGTTCCCTATATATTTTAGAAATGAGGCCTTTATCAGAAGTACTGGCCATAAAAATTGTTTCCTAGTTTTCTGCCTCCATTCTAATTTTGGATGCATTGCTTCCATTTGTACAAAATCTTTTTAATTTAATGTAATAAAATCATCCATATTGCATTTTATAATATTCTCTATTCTTGTTTGGTCATAAACTGTTCTCCTTTCTAAAGATCTTACTATTCATTTCTCTCCTAATTTACCTATGGTATCACCTCTTATGTCTAAATCATGTGTCCATTTTGATCTTATTTTAGTATAAGGTGTAAGATGTTGGTCTATGCCTAGTTTCTCCCATACTATCTTCCTGTTTTCCCAGCAGATTTTGTCAAATACTGAGTTCCTATCCCAGAAGCTGGAGTCTTTGGGTTTATCAAACACTACATTACTATTGTAATTTACTACTGTGTTTCCTGTACCTAGCCTATTCCATTGATCCTTCACTCTATTTCTTAGCCAGTACCAGATACTTTTGATGATTGCCACTTTATAGAAAAGCTCCAGGTTTGGTACAGCTAACCCACCTTCCTGTGCATTTTTTCATTATTTCCCTTGATATTCTTGACTCTTTGTTTTTCCAGATGAATTTTCTTATTATTTTTTCTAGCTCTATAAAATAATTTTTAGGTAGTCTGGTTGTTATGGCACTGAATAAGTAAATTAATTTAGGTAGAATTGTCATTTTTACTATATTAGTTCTGCCTATGCATGAACAATAGATGTCTTTCCAATTATTTAGATCTGATTTGATTTGTGTGAAGAGTGTTTGGTAATTGTGTTCATAGAGTTCCTGGGTTTGTCTTGGTGAGTAAACTCCCAAGTATTTTATATTATCTACCGTTACTTTAAATGGAATTTCTTTTTCTATCTCTTGCTGCTGGACTTTGTTGGTCATATATAGAAATGCTGATGATTTATGTGGATTTATTTTATATCCTGCTACTTTGCTAAAGTTGTTAATTGTTTCAAGTAATTTTTGAGTTGATTCTCTAGGATTCTTTAAGTATACCATCATATCATCTGCAAAGAGTGATAGTTTTGTTTCCTCCTTGCCTATTCTAATTCTTTTCATTCCTTTTTCTTCTCTGATTGCTAAAGCTAACATTTCAAGTACAATATTAAATAATAGGGGTGATAATGGACATCCCTGTTTCACCCCTGATCTTGCTGATGGTTTTAGGTATATACTGCTTATTATTTTAAGGAAAGCTCCACCTATTCCTAAGCTCTCTAGTGTTTTTATTAGGAATGCGTGCTGTATTTTGTCAAAAGCTTTCTCTGCATCTATTGAGATAAACATATGATTTTGGTTAGTTTTCTTATTGATGTAGTTGATTATGTTAATAGTTTTCATAATGTTCAACCAGCCCTGCATTCCTGGTATAAATCCTACCTGGTCATTGTGTATTTTCCTGGTGATCACTTTCTGTAATCTCCTTGCTAATATCTTATTTAAGATTTTAGCATCAATATTAATTAGGGAAATTGGTCTATAATTTTCTTTCTCTGTTTTTGTTTTGCCTGGTTTTGGTATCAGTGTCATAAAACAAATTTGGTAGAACTCCTTCTTCACCTATTTTTCCAAATAATTTGTAAAATATTGGAATTAATTGTTCTTTAAATGTTTGGTAAATTCACCTATAAACCCATCTGGCCCTGGGGATTTTTTCTTAGGGAGTTCATTAATGGCTTGTTATTTCCTTTATTTTATTATTTATTTTATAGTTATTTCTTCTTCAGTTAACCTGGGCAGTTTGTATTTTTGTAAATATTCATCCATTTTATTTAGATTGTCAAATTTATTGGCATACAGTTGGGCAAAATAATTACTAATGATTGATTTAATTTCCACTTCATTGGTGGTAACATCACCCCTTTTATTTTTGATACTGGTAATTTGCTTTTCTTCTTCTTTTTAATCAAATTAACCGATATTTAATATATTTTTGGTTTTTTTATAAAACCAGCTCTTAGTTTTATTGATTAATTCTATAGTTTTCTTGCTTTCAATCTTATTAATTTCTCCTTTAATTTTCAGGATCTCTAGTTTAGTATCTAATTGGGGATTTATAATTTGTTCTGTTTCTAGCTTTTTAAGTTGCATGACCAATTCATTAATCTCCTCTTGCATTAATCATGCAAGTATTTAGAGCTATAAATTTTCCCCTAAGCACTGCTTTGGCTGCATCCCATAGATTTTGGTACGTTGTCTCATTATTGTCATTCTCTTGGATAAAGTTATTGATTGTTTCTATGATTTTTTTTGTTTGACCCATTCAATCTTTAGAATGAAATTTTTTAGTTTCCAATTGATTTTCAGTCTACTTTTCCATGGCTCCTTCTTACATGTAATTTTTATTGCATCATGATCTGAAAAGGATTCATTTACTATTTCTTCCTTTCTACATTTGACTATGATGTTTTTGTGTCAATTTTTAAAAATGTGCCAGGTACTGCTGAGAAAAAGTTACATTCCTTTCTATCCCCATTCAATTTTCTCCAGACATCTATCATGTCTAACTTTTCTAGTAGTCTATTCATCTCTTTCACTTCTTTCGCATTAATTTTTACCTAGATTTATCTAATTCTGAGAGGGGGAGATTCAGATCCTCCACTAGTATAGTATTACTGTCTAATTCTTCTTGTAACTCTTTTAGCTTCTCCTCTATGAATTTGGATGCTATACCATTTGGTGTATACATATTTAATATTGATATTCCTTCATTACCTATAGTACCTTTTAGCAAGATGTAATTTCCTTCCTTATCTCTTTTAATGAGATCTCTTTTTGCCTGTGCTTTGTCTGAAATAAGGATTGCTATCCCTGTGTTGTTTTTTTTTTGCTTTAGATGAAGCATAATATATTCTGCTCCAGCCTTGTACCTTTACTCTGTATGTATCTCTCTGCTTCATATGTGTTTCCTGTAAACAGCATATTACAGGATTCTCATTTTTAATCTGCTTTGCAATTTTCTTCTGTTTTATAGCAGAGTTCATCTCATTCACATTCACAGTTATTATTACTAACTATCTATTCCCCTCCATTCTATTTACCCTCTTCATACTTTTTCTCCCTTCTTTCACCCTATTCCTCTTCACCAACATGTTGCTTCTTACACCTGCCTCCCCCAATCTGCCCTCCCTTTTTATCACCCCCTCCCTTTTCTTTACCCTTTTCTCCCTTGCTTCTGTCCTCCCTTATATCAGCCTCCCCCCTCCCTTTTCCTTCCCCTTTTACTTCCCTAAAGAATTAGCTATGGTTTTTTTGTTTTGTTTTGTTTTGTTTTTTATCCCAATGAATATATATGTCATTCCCTCTTTGAATCAAATCTGATGAGGGTAGGGTTGAAGCAATGTTCACCCCTCCTTTCTTTCCCTCTATTGTAATAGTTTTTTTTCACTTCTTTTTATGATGTAATTCACCCCATTCTACCTCCCCTTTCCTCTCCTCCGCATACACTCCCTTTTTAACCCCTTAATTTTCTTTGTATCATCACATCAAAGACAATTTATATTTATACCCTCTGTGTATAGTCCTTCTCTCTGCCCAAATACATTTAAAGTTCTTAAGAGTTATGAGTATTATCTTCCCATGTATAGATATAAACAGTTTAACCTAACTGAGTAACTTTTTTCCCCTATGTTTACCTTTTTAAACTTCTCTTGAGTCTTGTATACTGAGATTGAATTGTCTATTCAGTTCTGGTATTTTCATCAGGAATCATTGAAAGTCCCCAATGTCATTGAATGTCCATCTTTTCCCCTGAAAGAGAATGCTCAGTTTTGCTGGGTAATAGATTTTTGGCTGCAATCCAAGCTCCTTTGCCTTCCAGAATATCATATTCCAAGCCTCACAGTCCTTTAATGTTGAAGCTGTCAGGTCCTGAGCAATTCTTACTGTAGCTCCATGATATTTAAATTGTTTCTTTCTGGCTGCTTGGAGTATTTTCTCCTTCACCTGATAATTCTGGAATTTGGCTACAATATTCCTTGGAATTTTCTTTTGGTGTCTCTTTCAGGAGTTGATTGGTGGATTCTTTCAATGATGATTTTATCCTCTGATTCTATAATATCAGGGCAGTTCTCCTTAATAATTTCCTGGAATATGGTGTCTAGATTCTTTTTCTGATCATGGCTTTCAGGTAGTCCAATGATTATCAAATTGTCTCCCCTGGATCTGTTTTCCAGATCAGTTGTCTTTCCAAAGAAGTATTTCATATTTTCTTCTATTTTTTTCATGCTTTTGATTCTGCTTGACTGATTCCTGGTGTCTCATGGATTCCTTATCTTCCAACTGTCCAATTTTAATTTTTAAGGCATTGTTTTCTTCAATGAGATTATGCACCTTTTTTTTCCATTTGGCCAAATGAATTTTTTAAGGAATTATTTTCTTCAGTCAATCTTTGTGCTTCCTTTTCCAAGCTGCTGGTTCTTTTTTCATAGTTTTCTTGTTTTGCTTTAATTTCTCTCCCCCTTTTTTCTTCTACCTCTCTCAACTGATTTTTAAAATCCTTTTTGAGGTCTTCCAGGAAGGCTTTTTGTTCTTGAGATCAATTTACCTTCCCTCTTGAGGCTTCACATGTAGGCAATTTGAGGGTATTGTCCTCATCTGAGTTTGTGTTTGCCTCTTCCCTATTGATACAGAAGCTCTCAATGGAGAGGGCTCTTTTTTGCTTCTTACTCATTATTGTAGTTTATTTATTTATTTTTTAAGTTGAGGTCTGCTCTTGGGGCACCAGGGTCCCTGTTTTTAGCTTCTTGTGCAGGGGTATATGTGCTGTGTCACTGACTTTTTACACTGAGGCCTTTATGGTGTGTGTAGTTCCCCTGCTCTGCCCTTCCTGTCTAAGTGCGCTGGGATCAGTGGGCCTAGTCATGCCTGACCTGTTCATGGCCCTCCACCTGGCAACCTGCCCTTCCGGCTGGTGCAGGTAGGTTTTTCCACTGTCCTGCTGTGCCACCAGATTTTTGAGCCAGGATCCAGGGGCCTCAGTTTCTTGCCTGTGGCCTGCAGCTTCCTGCTGATTTGCCTGGAACCCCTCGGTGCTGGGCTGCTGCTCTGCGCTAAGCCTTCCTTTTGCCCCAGTCAGACCTACCTTTCCTGAAGTCTTCTCAATTTTCTCTGCTTTGAAGACTGTGTCTCTCTGTTTCTTTGTAGGTTCTGTAGTTTCAGAATATGTCCAGAGGCTTGAGGGAACAGAAGGAGAGTTCAGGCAGCTTGCTGATTTCTCTCTGCCATCTTGGCTCCCTTCCCCCCCCCCCACACACACATATAATTATGATGCAGAATTGTTGTGCTATGAGAAATTAGGGTAGTGGTTTCATAAAATAAAAAGACCTATAGGAACTGGTACAAAGTGAAGTGAGAAGTGAGGGATCATTGTTCATAGAAAGCAATGTTGTAATGATGATCAACTGTGAAAGACTTGCTACTTTGATCAATGCAGTGATCTAACACAATTCCAAAGGATTCATAATGAAAAATACCTCCAGAGAGAGAACTGATAAATTCTGAGTGAAAATTGAAGTATACTTTCATTGCTTATTTTTTTTTGCTTTTTTGATAAGTCAAATATGGAATTATATTTTGCAAACTTTCATATGTAAAATTGATATCATATTGTTGCCTTCTCAATGGGTGGAGGAAGGGTCAGAGGGAGGGTTAGAATCTGGAATTCAAAATTTAAAAAGAAAGGCAAGGTAAAATGAGTTACACACATATAAATATATGTGTTTATATACCTTTGTTCATATGATATATGTGTAGATACATATATACTTATATATGTGTATATATATATATATATATATATATATATATATATATATATATATATATATATATATATATATATATAAACAAACAGAAAATATGAGAGAGAGAGAGAGAGAGAGAGAGACTGACTTGTCTATGATTTTACAAATAACAAATGAATAAATGGCAGGTCCAAGATGAAAGCCCATCTCTTCTACCTCCAATATGTCACACTTTCCACTGTCATTTTTTATGAAGAAACTGGCCTTAGCATACATAAGTGCTGATCATTTCTGACCTCTATGAACAAACATATCCAAAGAGACAGTTCTAAATGAGACTCCTGTGGCACGATTTTATGTAAGTTCAATTCAACAAATATATAGTTGTGAGTGTTTTATAAAGTCAATGAAATATATAAATGCTGGTTTATTTTATTGCATTTGAGGATAGCAGAAGGCAGGGCTTTATCATAGGGTGACACTTATCTTTCAGAGTTCTTAGGGAAGCTAGATGGCTCAGTGGATGGAGTGTTAGGTCTGAAATAAGGAAGATTCATCTTAGTAAGTTCAAATCTGGTTTCAGACATTTACTAGTGCGACCCTAAAGACCCTAAAGAAGTCACTTAACCCTGTATGCCTCAGTTCCTCATCTGTACAATGAGCTGCAGAAAGAATTGCAAATGACTCAAATATCTTTGCCAATAAAACCCCAAATGGGGTCACAAAGAGTTGGGCACAACTAAACAACAAAATTATTCTTATTATTATACTTATCCTGTTTTCTTCTTAAATATTAACATTAAAACTTGTCCTCATATTTTGAACTGTGTTTAGTTTTTCTTTTTTCTTTCTATCTGGATATCTATATAAAAACATCCCTTTGTTTTTATACTACCTTGGTACCTATAGATGAAAGGGCATTGAAACTTGACCTTTAAAATATATTTGGTACAGCATCTCAAAGGAACAAATAATTTTCACAGGCAGTTGGTTTCTAGCTTCAAAATGAATTTCAACAAGGGGAAGACCTTCAACTGCATACCTATAAATTTGTACATTTTACTTGGTTAACTTTGGCCTAGCATCTTAGGAAATAACCTTAAGTAAGGGCGCTCATATTAGAACTTTATCAGAAAACCATTGGACCATAATAAGATATCACTTGAAAGCTTTCCAGATGATAATTAGTAAGGAGAAGATTCATAAAACTGTCAGAGTGGAAAAGTTATTGCCACCGATGCTCCTTGTCAAGATGTGAATAATATTTACAGTCAGGCATTAATTATAAATGGCTTTCTTCAACCAGGTTAATGGATAATTTTCATTGGATTGCTCTTATAACAGAAATACAGAATTGCGGAAAGGACCACCAAATATGAGAAAATTGGTGCCCTGGATATGACAAGGTTATCTCAAGGGCTCAATAAGAGAGAGGCTCAGACATCAGAGATATAATTAATCTCAGTGGATATAATTTGTAAAGGTACTTCTATCTTTGCTCTCAGAAGAGATTTATAATCTGACACCTCAAGACCTCTTAGAAAAACTTGGCTTCTAGGAAGAGAAGGCTATTGTTTTGCTCCAGAAAATTGTACACAACCTTCTGAAATTGTTAACAGCTAATTGTGAAATATATCACCTGATCTCATACCAAAATTTGAATAACTGGAAATTTCATGCACATTTTCATAGCCTGGCATTAATTTCACTTACAATTGCTAAGTTTATGCCTTGATCCAAGACAAACTGGACAAATTTTTAATTGTTAGAATGTTATGATTGTTTCTGTTTTAACCACAGTCACATTTAGCTACCCAGGAAACCCATTCCCTCTTCCAATGATTGCCCTCAAACTATCCCTTGTAATAACAAATCCAACAATGAAGAAACCAAAAATATTAAAGGTAAAAGAAGGAATACATCCAAGACATTTGACAAAATATACAACACCCTGTCCTTAGTCACCGTTCAGCAAAGGATTTTTCATTGTTCATACTCTGGGAGCATCTTTGGTTTATCCCTTACTTGTGATCAGCCTCTATTGAATGATCTTTCCTCTTATTTTTTTGGCATCATTACATATATTGTTTTCCTGGTTCTGTGGGTTTCACTCTCTTCTGACACATCTTCCATACAACAGGAACGTATGAGTATAAAAGTATCTATGACTGCAGTAAGGCTAGGCTAGGAAAAGTAGGGACACGAACAAAGGAGGAAAGCAAATGAAACCTTTGAATTTTAATTAAAGACTTTTCAAATTACCATGAAAATGATTTCATTTGAGACTGAAGAAAACATGGAGGAATGCTAATAGGTACCCTTTTCCTAACTTATGATCATTTAAACAACAGAATTTTTTTTTTTAAAGAAATAGATCAGTCAAATAATACTTTGAAAAAATGATACAGTAGTCACACAGGTGCTTCTTCTGCAAAATGAGATTGAAATTACTTAGAAGAGATAATCTCGGAGAACTAATTCATCAAAAGGATTTTACTAAGCCATCTTTTTGGTATGGAAGGATGTTCTCCAATGAGTATTATTTACCATAGCTAATTATGCATTCAAGTAATAAGCTATGGATAATTGTATATGCAATTATTTGTCTTCAAAATAAGAAACAGTGAAATAAAAAAAATTGTCATTTTTTACCAAATTACTCATTCACTCACCTTTTCAACAGGACTATGGTAAATATATATATCCCCCCCCCCTTATGTAACATGACTGATGCATGGTCCTAATATCTTTTGTGCTATTTCCTGCATGGAAGATACTGGTAACACTGCTTTCAGAAGCTTTATTTTGACATGTTATTGAAGTCTCTTGGAGAAACCGTGGAGCACGTATAGATATACTGCAGCTGATTCTGTTCTACTTGCCTCTCAGTGATCTCTTTGAAGGGGTAGATCCTTGGTACAGTGGTTAGAGAACTGAAGGTGGAATCCAAGAAAACTGAATTTGAATGAAAGCTTAGAGACTATGACCATAGAGAATTTACTTCACTTCTGTATTATTCACCTTCCTTATCTGTAAAATGGGGACTTTAATAGCACTTGATTCTGAGCATTTTTGTAAGATTCCAGTGAGATGATATCTGTAAAGCATTTTGCAAACCATAAACTGCTACATAAATGCTATCAATTAATAACAGCAACAACAATAACAACTTTCAAAATTGCTTCAAAAGAAAGTATCTATTCCCCTTTTTGTGAATCTCTACTCTTGGTTTGATTCCTTCACTAATATATCTGGTGAAAAACAAAACAGTAAGAAGAAAGTCCTGAGCCTTCTTCCTCTAAGGATAAAAATAGGGTGCCACTAAAATGGACATTGTTTCTCTGTGTCACTTTCCCCCCATTTTATTGTGTGTTTGTTTTTGTGGCAATGAGGGTTCAATGACTTGCCCAAGGTCACAAAGCTATTAAGTGTCAAGTGTCTGAGGTCAGATTTGAACTCAGGTCCTCCTGAATCCAGAGCTGGTACTTTATCCACTGCACCACCTAGCTGCAACTCTGAAAGTTCTAATGCAATAAAGAGTCAATTCAATAAACAATTATTAGCCACTCTCTGGTAATTAACAAAATGACAATCCATGCTAGTGTTATAGTCATACCAGCATTAATGCCCCAGGGATCAAGGAAGGAGCTTCAGAAGTGACTTTTGGGACCCATCTGAAAGAAAGACACACCTAACAGTCATGCAGAATTTGGATACTAACTAGATAAGAAAATGCTACACAAAACTTTGTTAAGCTCATTCTTCCTAGAAACCAAAGTGGTATAAAGGAGAGTCTTTTCCCCACCATTTTTGGGAACTGCGTAAATTGCATAAATAGAACTCAAGTTCTAGTCACTCCCTGGCAGTTAACTTTTCTGGGGTGTGTATGTGTGGGTGTGGATGTGTAATGAGGGAGGGAAGCATAATCTATGAGGGCTTGAGTCAATAGCATTTGAAAAGAGACACCTGAATTCTTAATGGGACCCCATGGAATTTATTACCTTTATTTATTTTTTCTTTATTCCCTAATAATTCAGGCCCCACTGACCAGGGAAGCATCAACAATGAGTTTATGGATGAAAAATCAATGCTTAATCCAGTAGGTTGTTGGTGTAAAATTTTCCTATTATGTATAGCACCTGGGTGATTCTGTAAGGGATATAATCTATCAATTGTGTACACTGAGCATTTTGGCCACCCACATAGTCTAGCCACTACCAGAACCAACAAGGAAGTTTATAATCCTGTATGGATTAGATGATATTGTGAATTGAATACTGGACTAAATTCAAAATCTTCAAAAGATACTTACCAGCTGTGTGACTCTTGGAAGTAACTTAACTTTCAGCCTCAGTTTCTGCATCTGTGAAATGGAGATAACAATATCTCATAGGATAATTTTTTTTTATAAAAGTGTTTTTTTTTAATTTTCCAGTTATATGAAAGGATTTTTAGTTCCAAATTTTTCTCCCACCCTCCCTTCCCTCCCTCTTCCCCAAGACAGAAAGCAATCTGATATAAGATACACACACACACACACAGACACACACAGACACACACACACACATATATATATATATACACACACACAATCACATTAAATATATTTCTGAATTAGTCATATTGTGAAAGAAGAATCAGAGAGCACAAGGGAAAAAACTCAAAAAAAGAAGGGAAAAACAAACAGCCCAAAAGTAGCAACAGTATGGTTCAATCTTCATTCAGAATCCAGAGTTCTATTTTCTGGATGTTGAGAACATTTTTTATCATGAGTTCTTTAAAATTGTTTTGGATCATTGCTCTTCTGAGAAGAGCCAAGTGTTGAGGGCACAGAGTACTCTAAAAATTCTCTGAGGCACATCAAGGAATCTTCTCCTTGAGAAACTAAACCAGAGGACAGATAAGCCTAGAGAGATAAGCAGAACCAGTTTGGACTGAGCTAGATTTGGGACCTCCACCCTTCATTCTGGTCTCCCTTACCCCTGGGGAGATAAATTTGGGTGTGGCTGCTGCCTTTGTATTCTGAAGAGAGATGGCTTGAGAGATCCTTAGCCACCCCTCACCCAGTTCCCCCAGCTACCACCAGTGGGGGATGGTCCTCCCTCAGTAAAGGAACTTTCCACAGTCAAATGGTCACTCCCCACCCCCCCCTCCCCTGGCCCATCAGTCCTCTATAAAGTACCTACCAGCCTCCTGCTCGAGGAGATTGGTACCTCAGAGCCACATGCTTTGTTCCATACCTATCTCCCCATGAGAAGTCCAAGAATTTCTTTCATGGTTTCCTTCCCCCCCCTCCCCCCCTCCCCCCCTCCCCCCACCTTTTCCCTTCCCTTGCCCGTAAATAATTATTCTTATTCTCACTGCTTTTGTGTGCAAGAGGGTGTAATTCTTTAAAGAAGAATTCCTAAGAACCCCTACCCCTAACACAAACCCGTACCCCATTTTCCCCATAACACAAGTCTATCAGAGTTGATCATCCCACGATGTTGCTGTTACTGTATACAATGTCTGCCTGGTTCTGTTCTTCTCACTTAGCATCGGTTCAAGTAAGTCCTTCTAAGGTTTTCTGAAATCCTCCTGCTCATCATTTCTTACATCACAATAGTATTCCATTACATTCATATACCACAACTTGTTTAGCCATTCCCCAATTGATGGGCATTCCCTCGGTTTCCAATTCTTTGCTACCACAAAGAGAGCTGCTGTGGGTCCTTTTCCCTCTTCTCCTATAGGATAATTGTGAAAGGCAAATGATATAACGATTAAAAATTAGCTTTCATATGCTACTGGGTGAAGCTGGGGAAAAGATTGATAACTTTATTGAGTGTGCTACAAATATATATCTAATCTATTAATTATCCCAACTGCCTATTGAACACATTGTCATTTAAGCATCTGAGTGATATCCAGGAGAATGGAAGGAACATTCAAGAACAGATTTTCCTTAAAAAATATAGAAAGCCACATTATTCAAAGAAAAGGGTACTTGATATCATATAAGAAGACCTTAATTCAAATCTAATCTTTGTTCCTTATTACCTATGTGACCTTGGTTGAGTTTTTTTTTTTATCTCTAGGAATATCAGATTCCATATTTATGAAATAAAAGTGGCAAATAGATAGACTTTGAGTTGCCTTTTACTTCTCTAGATCTATGATCATATAAAATGAAATCAGTGAATGTGTGTGTATGTGTAGGTATGTATATGTGTATGTGTATGTATCACATGGCCTCTAAATTCCCTTCTAGCTATAGATTTATAATATTTTCTTCTCAGGTAAATGATTTCCATGGATTACACAAAGAGGATCAATGTATTATTGACCTCCAGTTTGAACTATGCAAAATGTCTAAATCTCACAGTGGCCTAGGTCTCATGTAGTCCATGACGTTTTCTTGTTCATGTCATGTGCATTTATACATAGTTCAGGAGAAATCTTTTATGTTCAGGCTTGATTATAACAATAATAAGGGAAGGGAGAGGAGGGGCAGCTAGGTGGCACAGTAGATAAGAGCACCGGCCCTGGATTCAAGAGGACCTGAGTTCAAATCTGGCCTCAGACACTTGGCACTTACTAGCTGTGTGACCCTGGGCAAGTCACAACCCCAATTGCCTCCCCCCCGCAAAAAAAAAAAAAAGAGAAGGGAGACAGTTTAATACATGGAAGGGTGAGATGGTAAAAAGGTAAAAAAAAGTGTTGATTAGGTTCTTGGAGAACAATGACAATGGCAAGGACCCCACTTGCCATAGAATAATCATCTGAGGTAGCAGTTAGGTGGCAGAGTGGATAAAGCACTGACCCTGGATTCATGAGGACCTGAGTTCAAATCCAGCCTCAGACACTTGACACTTAGTAACTGTGGGACCCTGGAAAAAGCACTTAACTCTCATTGCCTGAAAAGAAAGAAAGAAAGAAAGAAAGAAAGAAAGAAAGAAAGAAAGAAAGAAAGAAAGAAAGAAAGAAAGAAAGAAAGAAAGAAAGAAAGAAAGAAAGAAAGAAAGAAAGAAAGAAAGAAAAAGGAAGAAAGAAAGGAGGAAAGAAAGAGAAAAGATCAAATACAGTTAGTCATTCAACAAACATCTATTATCACTTATTATGTACCAGATTCTGGGTCAAATAGAAACTTCCCT